>NC_089811.1:39989709-40154709 GCF_029633855.1 Hoplias malabaricus | reverse complement strand
TCAAACTGATAGCAAACAGACACATGCACACACACTAATACACACACACACACACACATCCTTAGTCAGGGGCCTATAGCTATTAGCCAGAAATAGAACCAGAGGAGGAGCTTTAATTAAAAAAAAGAAAATGAAGGAAAAAAATAGTAGTGGGAACCAGCAGAGCACTTTATTCCCTTGATGCTGTGCCAAAAAAACGGAAGACCATTTAAATCCAGAACTGTGAATGGAATTCCCATTCCGTGAGGCCCTGGTTGGAAAGCTCCACGAGATCCTAGCTCCTATTTCTGCCCATTATGGTTATTTTTAGCACAAACACACCAGGAACACTCACCTACACTTGTACAAACCCAATCTACGCAAAGCTATGCAAAGTTCCTTCCCTGCAGCGTGACGTAGACGTGTCCGAGGCCTAAAAGTAACACTGGTTCTGAAACAATGAGACAAACATCAGGTTTATCTTTCTCATTAAACGTACAGAAATGACAAGATTTTCTCAGCGTATGGCTCTTGTTTATTTATTTTTGGACTTGAACACGAATTCAATGCTGCAATTATAAAAAGTAAAAAGTAATGGAAGCAGAGCAAACAATTTAACAGTGAAATCATTTCAAAGAGGCACTTATTTGGAGTGTGACATGCTGTTATTTATAAAATCAAGGCATGCACTTGATATCAAAATTATAACTGCAGCAAAATAATATTGTTAAAAAAATAACAGAACCCAGACTTTGGAATCGCTGAATTTGATGGAATCACTTATGACTAACAGAGTAATATAAGAAACAGAATAATACCAAATTCATTCATTCATTCATTTATTATCTGTAATCCTTATCCAGTTCAGGGTCGCGGTGGGTCCAGAGCCTACCTGGAATCATTGGGCGCAAGGGGGTAATACACCCTGGAGGGGGCGCCAGTCCTTCACAGGGCAACACAGACACACACACATTCACTCACTCACACACCTACGGACACTTTTGATTCTCCAATCCACCTACCAACGCGTGTTTTTGGAGCGTGGGAGGAAACCAGAGCACCCGGAGGAAACCCACACAGACACAGGGAGAACACACCACACTCCTCAGACAGTCACCCGGAGGAAACCCACACAGACACAGGGAGAACACACCACACTCCTCACAGACAGTCACCCGGAGGAAACCCACACAGACACAGGGAGAACACACCACACTCCTCACAGACAGTCACCCGGAGGAAACCCACACAGACACAGAGAGAACACACCACACTCCTCACAGACAGTCACCCGGAGGAAACCCACACAGACACAGGGAGAACACACCACACTCCTCACAGACAGTCACCCGGAGGAAACCCACACAGACACAGGGAGAACACACCACACTCCTCACAGACAGTCACCCGGAGGAAACCCACACAGACACAGAGAGAACACACCACACTCCTCACAGACAGTCACCCGGAGGAAACCCACACAGACACAGGGAGAACACACCACACTCCTCAGACAGTCACCCGGAGGAAACCCACACAGACACAGGGAGAACACACCACACTCCTCACAGACAGTCACCCGGAGGAAACCCACACAGACACAGAGAGAACACACCACACTCCTCACAGACAGTCACCCGGAGGAAACCCACGCAGACACAGGGAGAACACACCACACTCCTCACAGACAGTCACCCGGAGGAAACCCACGCAGACACAGGGAGAACACACCACACTCCTCACAGACAGTCACCCGGAGCGGGAATCGAACCCACAACCTCCAGGCCCCGGAGCTGTGTGACTGCGACACTACACGCTGTGCCACCGTGCCGCCCATATACCAAATTCAAAGGCTAAATTTTTGTTGCAGAAGAATATTCTTAGAGATTTCTTAGGGAAAAAAAAATTGAGGCTATATTTGCTGAAAAATGACACTTAATGAGGCTTACAAGTAACTGATTGCTTGCTTGCGCGTGTGTGTGTGTGTGTGTGTGTGTGAGTGAGAGAGAGAGAGAGAGAGAGAGAGAGAAAGAGACAGAGAGACTATCAGCCCACACCTAGCATTGGCGCATGTTAAAAACAATGGCAAAATCAGAACAAATTCAGACTTTTTGGCCATTGACCACTGTATTTAAAGCTAACTGATGGAACACAGATTTCCTGCAAGGTTCGACACACTGTTACAAGCGCTGCTCTGGGCTTCGAGCACAACTAGCACACAACAGCAGTCACTCTGTCTTTCTCAGTCCGTCTCTTCATCATTCTCTTTCGTTCTCCTTCTCCCTGTCGCTGCTCGGTAAATAATGCAGCATGGCTGTAATGATAAAGTCTGAATGGACAAATCTGCAGCCAACCAAACAGATGAGAGGAATGAATGAATAAATAAAGGCTGCTCTGCTGTAAACAAGAAGCAGCATGAACAGGGAGAGAAAGCAGGAGGGAGACAGAGTGAGAGGGATATATACTCTCTCTACTATCAGACTTTATTTATTTTTTTCTTCCCCTGAGGACATGAAGGCCTAACTCAAATATGTGAAATATTGAATCATTTATTATTGATTCCTGCTCTTGATTGATTCGGCCTGTGTCTCTCTCTCTCTCTCTCTGTATGTAGTGGCAGTCGTGGGTGTTGTGTGTTTCACCAAACTATAGAGGCGTATCATTTGGTAATAAAGCATGGCCCAGTGAAGCACACTGCCGCGTGATTAATACCGCAATCGTAATAATACATTCTCTGAAACAGCAGCGGTAATGAGACCGGAGCAGTCATTTGCCTTCACCCAATGAGCCCAGCACAATGAGACTTAACTGCTGAATATCTGGGTGTAGAATGGTGTGAGTAGCAAAACAGCTAATATACATAACCCTGCTAATCACACTCTCTCTCACGGAAGACACTAGACCTTTGGCAAAATTAGAAACATTAGAGAGAAAGACCCAGTTTGAACTTAAATGTAGTAAATCTATGCACTTGGTCATCGCTTACTCTTAATTTTACACTGGAGCTGAGGCACAGAAGTAATGCTGCGGGAGTCTAAACCCTTCAAGCTCAGCCTTCCCTGTTCATAGCATGCTTTACTCTATGGGGATTATAACTAAATAGCTGTGTCTACAACGAAATAACTGAATTCATTAGTTCACGATGGGAGTCTATAAAGCTTTTGGCATATAGTGTTTCTAAAAGGAACACAGTGTGATGCAGATTTGCCAAACTATTCCTTTAATACACTGCCTACTTCAATACGATCCCAACACTGATTAACACGTGTAGTATAAGGTTTCTAGTTTTTTTAGGATGTAGCCACAGTAGAACCAGGCTGAGAATGAGTCATGAGCTGAGTAAGTGTGTAAGAGTGTCCAGCGCTGCTCAGAAACAAACTCAGAGTCTTGGGTCGAGTCCAGCCTCCACACTCCCTTAAGAGCTGCAATTATCACATTTGTGGGAAAACAAAGTTTAAAGCAGTTTCTTCCTCTGTCTGCTCATTTAAGAGGCTTGTCTGCTAATTGTCTGCCAACTCCTCCTCAATCACTGTCACAATCCGTGGATTTTTAGGAGTGAGACATATATATATTCAAAAGTGGTTCTCAGAAAATGTCACACACCATTGCAGCACTGAACGCAAACACAGACACAATGGAGTTCACATTTCTAAAAAACAGCCCTGAAAGTCTCCTACTGCCGGAATATTGCCTTTTTTCTGCTCCAAGGTCTTTCAGCACTGAATTCCCCCTTTTTCACAGTAGCAAGGGCATAACAGCTTCAATGCCTTCAACTGCAATCTATATAAATCTCCCCATGAGAGTTGGTAAATTCATTGCCATCTCAGCCTGCATTATTATTATACAGTGGAACCTCTACTAACAAACTTTCCAAGATACGAACCGGGCATTTTAATATTTTTTTTTACCTCCACCAACGAACCACGACTCTAGACACGAACCCGAGCCTCCTCCGAGCCGGCGTCTGGAAATGGCCACTGACTCCAATAGGCAAGTCTCCCAGCGCCCCCCAGACTTGAGTGAGCGTTTAAGATTAGCACATTGTAGCTTTAGCAATTTAGCATTAGTGTAAATAGCAGACATCGAAACTCGTGCTAAGTTAATCCGTATCTACGCTTCGTCTCCCCACATTCACCACCTACTCTCCGTTATTCCTACCTCCCCCCACCTCCCGTCATACAGCCAGTGCCTGTGTTACTCCTCCAGCCAGTCGCCACGTCTTCAAGGTAGCGATGTGTAACCACTTACAACTTTATTATTTCTTTTTTATTACTGTTTCCACTGTATTTCTCTTTTATTTTTAGTAACGCTACATGTATTGTTTTACTAATGTGAGAGTGTTGTAAACATATATCAGCACAAAAAGGGTGATTTTCGGGGCGGGGGCTGGAACGCATTAATTGCTTTTCCATTATTTTAAATGGGAAAAAAAATTGACTCGAGAAACGAACTTTTTCAACTTATGAACCGGGTCACGGAACGGAACAAGTTCATAGGTAGAGGTTCCACTGTATCGGTTTACGGTTTACTTCCATAAACTAAAGCAGTGAATGACAGTACTGAGACCCTGATGCGCAGTTCTGATAATCCCACCCCAGCCAAATCTTTAAGCCTCCTCTAAAATGTAACTAAACAAATTAAACTATTTGGTCATTTACTACACAAACAGGCAGTAGATATCTGACAGTCACAATCATCCAATCACATTTTTAAATTACGGTTATACAGTCCAACTCTAATTGTCCTCATCAGTATCTAGACCAAACATTGCTTCAACTATCTATTGTCCATTAGTGTGATGAGTTCAGAACTTGAGTGTATTTACTACTTATCCATGCACTACCCCGCTGACCACTCCCTATGGGCGCCCTGGCCGTGTGGCTTGGGTACCTCTGGCCAGAAGCGGAAAAGCTGCTCATCACAAAGCTCTCCAAACCACCATAAGAGCCTTGCTTCTGACCAGTTAGTCGGGCCTACCAGCTTCTGCTCCCCATGCACATACAGAACCCCTATAGAAACCATTAATAATGAATGTGGTAAGTACGTTGGAGGTTGCTCAATGGCTTTTAAAAGTTTACAAGATGACCAAAATAAGCCTTTCACATTAAGAGTCAAATGACAGTGATGAAAAGAGAGAAGAGAGAGAGAGACTACTTCTAGGAAAGCCATGTTGACCTCCACTGCTTTTCCTGTCCCAGAGAGTAATGATGAGTGAATGAGAGCGGTCTGTTTCATCTATTTTTGGGGCTGCCCTATTAAAGACTGTTGCTTTGCCTTCTACGAAATGTAACTTTAGGCAGCACAGCAAATTAAATTAAGCAACAGAGATCTAAATTTGACTCCCCTCCCACTCCAGACAGTGTCGGGAAGATAAAAGGGGTCATGACCTTTATCCCCGCCTCCGCCTCTGCTGCAGAGCATGCGGGACTTCTCCCATACAAAATTCAGAAAGCCATAAAAAGAGTGCCGGCTGCCCGCAGAGAGGGCAGATATTACTTGCCGTCGAGACAGCAGAAGTAGGTTAAAACATTGCCCACCCTTCCGGAAGACAAAAACACGACTGAATCTCAGTATCTCTTCGCTTACGGAAACAAAACGCTTTAGAAATATCATGAAGGAAAGCCGACATCAGCCAGTGTGTGTGCCACAGTGTATCTGTGTACCAATAAAAAAAACACATCCCCATAAACAGCAGAGTAGCAGATATACGTGGCTTTAATGTTTTATATTCTGTTGATTTTGGATCGTTCTGTCTCCTCCTGTCTTCTGCACTTGCAGAAGCTACTATCTGCTGTGTGGCATGTGTAGAAGAGCAGTCAGATTGAAATCGGGTTACAACCAGGTACAACCGCAACACCTCTTTATCCGACTACATCGTTTACAGTGAAGAGAGAGCTGACAGGGGCACACCTCAGTGCAAACTATACGCAACCTCTTTCTGAAAGCCAGGTTTGAAACAACTAAACAAACACATTAAAGAAACGGTTAATAAAATCCAATTCACATTGTTTCCTCCAGTTGGCACCCTGCAAAGGGCCTTTAAACACATGAACAAAATATATGGCACTGCTAAAAACAATGTTCTCCCTGTGTCTGTGTGGGTTTCCTCCGGGTGACTCTCTGTGAGGAGTGTGGTGTGTTCTCCCTGTGTCTGCGTGGGTTTCCTCCGGGTGCTCCAGTTTCATCCCATGCTCCAAAAGTACACGTTGGTAGGTGTAAGGGGTGTAAATGCTCACAAACGTTCAAATTATATCAGTGGCATAGCATAGTCTTAAAATGACAATAATAGTTTATCGTTCCCAATATTATTCCTAGGAAAATACAGCAACCACAAAATAAAAAAGCTGTCTTGCCAGGCCTAGGTACACAAGTCTACACAGTATTAATACGTGTAGTAACCCACATTCAGTACACACTGCACACTTACTAGGTTCCACAGAACTATAACTCTGATATCATACTGTACATTATATCTCTCACAGTCGCATGTCTCAGCCTATAGGCAGAAAATCTACTGAAGCATATGCCAATTGTGTTGGACAGTGTGTGGGTGTGGTATTGTAGCACAGCACTAAGACTGCATGGTCCTTATTGATCAGTCAGGCTCAGGGCCCGTGCCCAGCCGGCTCCCAGCACCATTACAGCACATACAGCCCTGTCTTCAGTGATTAGACTCAATCACATAATAAAATACATTTGGAGTGCATTATGCAGTGCTGGCCTCAGAGCTTTTACAGCCTGAGATCCAGCCAAACATCTGAAAGGCAACGGTGCTCAAATACTACCCCATAAAGTGAGCCATGAGCTAATCAACTGGTCAATCAATCTTTCAATCCATAATGACATTAATCAATCACAAAACTAAGAGGCAAAGTAGAGTTCAATTAAGTCATAATCGAGTCAAACGGCCATTGGGGTTGGAAAAGGCCTCGTATTGCCATGAAACCATCCAGTGCTCAACACAGAGAGTGTTTGAGCTGGGTCAGGTAGATGGCCATGCTCAATGCTAATATCACCCAGCTCATGCATCTGTCACCACTTTATACAAGCAATGGAACACAGGAACCACCTGAAGAGCACAAGAACAAGAGAAAGGTGCTGGATATCAGTTCAGTAGCAGCGTGGGCTGGTGGTTCTCACAGCAGGTACGCTATAGTTTACTGGATAAATGCCTATCGCCAAGCCAAACAAACATTCAAAACAGTATTTTAATCATGGTAAAGTTATACATTTTGGCCAGTGAATCTGTGTTATTTTTTCCAAAGCAATTAAGCATGCCTGATTTATACCAGAAGTAAAACAAATGTTTCGGCAATGCTTCTGTTTTTCCAAAAGTCACAAGTAAAACAACACTGCAGCAGTCTACTCGAGTCACACGAGTCATGTAACAAGTGCCAAATACAGACTTGAAGCCTAAAAATGAATGTTGTTTGTGCTACCGTGTCGAACTCCATCCATGGCTATGATTAAAGCCTACACTGATTAACACAGAAGTGTGCTGCAAGTGTCAACGGGTATTGACTGCAATACACTGCTATACCGTATGCTGTGGGAAGACAAAATAGCAAATAGATTTGTTAAATAGCTGCAAATGTGACTCTCCTGTTGTTGTTCTCATGGGCTCTTTTGGGAACAATAGAGAAGGGCAGTGGCTAAGAGCTACTTTCCAAGTGAGTGTTTAAAACCATTTCAGGCCAGCCAAAGATATTCTGGTGCTTCCACATCCATGGCCTGATTTTCCTGCAAATAAGAGTCATGATCTCAGCTTGTCTGTTAATATTAGAAGATGAGCTCATCCAGATGTCAAGAGGACAGCTCTGAAACAATGGCTTTATCCATGGGCTGTAATATAGAGTCACACCTCGTGAAATGATGTGTTTTTACTGATATCTAGGAGAACATATGTACAACTTTCTCTAAAGATAACACAAGACAGCACCCTTTTTAATGTTATATACGCTGAATTTCATTTAAAAAATAAACAGAACTAGTGCACTACAGTGTGTAGGCAATTATCCTGTTACAATTTGCTTGTAGTGGAGAACATGCTAAAGTATTTTCATTTTGAAAACCAACAAAACATTGTTAGAAGTGTCACCGTTTTGCATTTAGCTGTTTGTGTGAGACAGAAAGACAAAGATCTATTGAAGGGTAAGAGAGAGGGAGGGAGAGAGAGAGAGAGAGAGAGCCATATCTCACTAACTGCCCCCCCACACACCCACAGTGGTCTGACAGAAGTAAGGCAGCTGTCTCACGGCTCCTGCCCGCGCCGGTTGGCAGCGGCCAGTCCAGATCGGGTGCCAAGGCGGGGGACAGGGCGCCACTCTCAGTGGTCCATACAGGATGCTCGGGGGCCATCTGTGAGGGCTGGCAAAGGAGTCGGCCAGGAGCCCTTTTCCAAAAACACATGTACAGTATGTGGGTGACTTCTCATTTGGAAAATACATGCTCAGTCACTTTGTGTTGATCATGACAAGAACACACCACTCATATCAGGATTAACCTGGTGAACCCCCTTAAAATGTTCCTGAGGTCAATTTAAATAGTACTTTTACCCTAAGGAACACACAGGCGTAAACCAAAAGAGGTGCGATGCTATATTAATGAGGAAGAGAAGATCAAACACAGACTTTAGGATAAGATTATGAGTAGATGAGCCCGATTACCGTGCTTTGGAGTGGTGGGACTACAGCTGAGCTGCACTGCCTCAGCCATGAGGAACAGCCTGCAGCCCCATGCTGGCCCATGTCCAGCTCTACAGTCCAGTCAGCCAGAGAAATGGAGACGGAGCAAGAGGAAAGGAGGGGGGTACAATTGTAAGCCAAAGGTGCAGTGTCGGCATAGTGAGTGAGTGTTAGATACCCCTCTCACTTCCATCTCCTACTGAGCAGCAAGGTGACCCTTGACAACTCTCTCTAACTGCCCCCCCCCCACCTGGAATAAAGCAGAGAACAGCAAGCCACTCAACAGTAAATATCAAACCCCGTCCAGAAACACAGTGTGGGGGTATCTCCATACCGACATGCTGCAGGACCAACTGAATAGCTACAATTCCAATAACTGATGATACAACACTGATACAATACACAAGGATACGGTCAAATTGATCTAACGGTAGTTATTAAGCAAAGGTTAAACTTTTTAACCACTGATAATCTCTGTGAACAGCGGGTTGGAGAGAGTAAGAGGGTAATACTGTATACTGTGGTACTGGGGAATACTGCTGGCATTTGAAAATTATAAACGTGTCAAAGTTCTGTTCCACAGAAAGACAGAAAAGCCCCAACCACCCCCTCAGCCCCGCACCACCACTCACTTTCACTCTGACTAAAATGACTGACTCATTACGTTTTGAGGCAGAATCAAGCACATCAGAAAAGTTGAATTCAAGCATGATTTTGAGGGCACTACAGTCTCCCACAATGCACTTGTAATTTATACTAAACACGGCAGCACACTACAGGAGCCGAATATGATCAAAATGACCTTTCGTTTGGTGATGTCATGTCGTTACAGGAAAATGTGGGGGGGGGCTACAACAGGGCACTTATACATTAAACCCACCCTCAATCACCAAGGTCTGCAGAGTAGATGGCCTTCCACACATCAGAGTTGTCTGTTCCTTCAAATACACAATTAGGCATTGATTATCAGTTTACCAATACCGATATTTTGTGGGATATCAACATTGTCCCAGTTTATTAGCCAGTGGATATATCTGCCAGGTCTAATGCTACTCAGAGGAAATAAAACACAATTCCTATTTCCTGTAAAGGATAACAAACGATGCAGCAAAGCTCAGGCGAAAAATGAGGGCAGGATTAAAACACATGATTTCACTTGTTGAGGAAAAGCTTATTTCATATTGATGCCACATGGTAGGAATCGTTAATCAAGTCCCAGTCTGAACAAGCCAAGCAGTGCACTTCCCGGATATGGATCAACTGCAGAGTTCTTTCCTGCAGAGCGGATGTTACAGCTCCACGCTGACATCATGCTGGAGTAAGGACAGTTTATTCCTCTCAGAGATTCATGATTTGTGTCAGGATCTTTACTAATTTTACACGGATAAACATACAGGGCCAAAAATAAGGAGTGTGTGTGTGTGTGTGTGTGTGTGAGTGTGTATAAAGTGAGAGTGAAGTAGACATGTGCTTGTCAATATTCCATTGTTCCCACAGGGAGCTCTCGATCCTGCTTCAGAATGAATGGTCCTCACTTCTTGTTCCTTCTTCATGACTCAGTCTCTCTCGTGCACAGTGTGTATCAACACCATACTGTATTCTATTACTACTTTCTTCCATTAGTCATGATGGAACCTGCTTTGCCCTGTTTGGACACAATTTAAAAAGTTTTCTTGTTTAAATAAAGATATGAAGAAAGTGGTTTAAAATCCTGATAATGATAATAACTGTGACAAAAATATTCCCCGCCCTAAATCTGATTGGCTGAGCCACATTCACGACTACTGACGTGCAGACTGACCAATTAAATGTTTACAGAGAAGGTTATCGACCAATAACGGTAGCTCTACAGTCAGACCGTCCAATCAGAAGATTTTAGGCTACTTCACCACGCCCCCTTCTCACTCAAGCGAACCAATCGGAGTAGGGGAGGGCGGGACTAGTTTGTGAACGAAACTTCTGGAAGTTCTATGTAAACTCTAGAAAAACAAAATCCCGGACGTTTGTGAAATTCCGCCCGGACATTTTTTTAAGTCTAAAAAAGAGGACATGTCCGGGTAAAAGAGGACGCCTGGTCACCCTAGTAATTGTCATACACTACTCAAGAGGATTAGACGCATTAGAAACTGATCTGTGATCGGTGCACAGTTACTGATTCCTATATCACCCTATGGTACTATTGTCCAATCTCTTGCTCGATCACTACATACACCCTATGTAATGCACAGTGTGGGTCATAAAATAAGGGTTTCTGCACTCGTGTAGTGTGTAGTGTGGTTATTTATTTTCAACTATAACTCCCAGTCAAACCTGAGTCCTGTGTGTGTACTAGTCTTAGATTTACTATGTACTACGTATGGAGTACGGCACTGTAGTTGTTGGGGTGTGTGACTTAATGCGCCATGAAATTTTAGAGCGAGGTTTTCTGCCCACCTGCAAAAGTTACATAGTGTAGTTTCAACACCAGAGGCTCTATTATCCTATTACAAAATAGTTGAGCATCACTGATTTTTAAAGCTGTGATTTTAAGGTAAACATGATACAAGGGCAGAATCTTCTGGAAAAGCTGGGGCATGGATGAGGGTGTGGGTGAAGCCCAGTTTACACTCAATAAGAATGTTCCTGGGAAGCATGCATAAAAGATGAGTGGCGTGTCTGTGCATGTTCAATGAAGGACGACCAGCAGGGAGCATGGCTAAAAGGAAGTCTAGCAATCTGACACAAACTTAAGATTTTATGAACCCCAAAGTTAGCACGACATCAGTCATAACCTCATATAGAACTTCATCTCAGAGCTCGGGCAGTCCATCATCTCTTCAGCTCTCACTCACTCTCTTAGAAGACTTCGTCATGTATAATTCAGTGATCTAAATAAAGAGACTACTCCGGCTATGATGAATTTGGTCTTAGGAGCCAAACTGCATCCCGCAAGCTTTAAATGAACCCGAAAACCTGAGAATCGGAGGAACGGCTGAACCGACACGGAGGAGAGTACATATAAACAAAAACAAAGACTGGAAAGCTTGAAATATCATGTTAAACTCTTCTTTTCAGAATATATATTGTGAAAGGTGGGGCTGCACAATATACAGTCACGGTATTATCATCACCACATGTGCAACAAACACAATGCAGGAGGTGCAACGCCACATAGAACATCTCAATCAACACCTGTGGAAAGTGCAGGCTCTAGACGCCATGACAGTTTTTGCTTGATGTCAATAGTCCAAGTAGAAAGGCAGATAATAATTGATAAAAATTGATAGAAAAGATCAATCTTCAGCCTGAACAGAGCTGCCGAGTGGTGAAAGGTGGAGTGTGGTGTGAGTAGATGAATGTGTTTGAAGAATTATGTTCTTCTTTTCCATGACATATCCACCAGAGGCAGATTAAACCTGCCCAATAGGATTTTATTTTACTGCCATCTTCGATACACGGAATGCGTAGCTAGTTGTTGTGAGTGACATTGTTTATTTATGCAGTTATGTTGCATTACATAATCACAGAAAGAATATATTGCTTTATCGTTTGTTATAATATTGTGTAGCCCAAGTAGAAAGTGTAAATGATCAGTTAATAAAAGAAAATAGAAATTAATTCAATAACTGCAACCATATTTTTACATTTTAATCTTCACATTAAAAAAATAAATAAATAAAATGAAAATGGCTCCATTTAGGTCAATGCTTTACAATGCACTGATGCACCACTAACAAAAATGAACACACACACACACACACACACACACAAACAAACAAGTCTAGGCCCCATTTAAGTGAAGTGCTTGTGTTCCTGTGTGTATTTGTGCGTAGGCACAGACACATTTTCGGAGAACCGTGTTCTGGCAGACAGTAAAGGAGAGGCAGTGTTAGAGTGAGATGTATCTGGTATATTGCACCCGCCCACATACACACCCCGGTGTAAGCGTGCCACTCTCCACAGAGCTGGCAGGTTGAATGGCCCACAGGCTGCTGTGCTTCTGAATGAATGAGCCAGACTCGCACTCAGCCTCGTTAATATGCAGCAAAATCTGTCTTTATCAACTTCATCAGTGCGCTCTGGTCATCAGGGGCGTCAGAACCTCCTCTTCAACCAGCACACACTCCAAATGTTTTTCACACACACACACACACACACACACACACACAAACATATAAGCACTCGCCCTGAGCTATTTCATTGCAACCTCCCATCTCTTATGCCCATGTTAACAACGAGCCATCAAAAGCAATTGTACTTGGCAATAAAGAGTGCATCTGGGAACAGGTGCAAACACATTTCCATGTTTATTTGGAGTGGGCTGGGTTTCCAGCAACTCAGCGTGGGTGTTTAACAAGCAGGGAAAAGCTCATCTCCATATTCACTTCATTTTCATTTCCTGTTCATAGCAGGAAGCAAACCGACGGCGCTGACGATGTTAAACCGAATCTAATGCTCTGACAAAGCTGAACAAAGGGGATACGCAGGCAGCCTATCGGTGCAGAGGAGGAAGGCATACATCACTCATCAACGGTCAATCAAGCACTGCCTATGCAAATGAGATGATGAGTAAATGCAAACTCTGGTGACCTCAGCCGTCAGGTGGACCATCCGAGTACAGACCTTAGACCTAAGACTTCAAAATGCCCACTGCTATCGATTACAAACCTTCACAGATCAGTACGATGAAATGTGTCCCCAAATAATTACAGCTGATCTCGTTACGCAAGGAGCCCTGGAGGGAGATCATAATGTAATCCCTTTAACTGCAGGCTTATTAGTCGGTAATTGTTTGGTAGGACTATGAGTGTCGCATGCCATGTAGTGATGAGCGAAATATTATTCTCCTAATAAACCCCAGAGCTTAAAATACAACACTGATAACAACTATTCAACGTTTGCCTTGGTTCATCGCTGGATGTACTGCGTTTATTCATTCCCAGGCATACAATGAAAATGCATTAACGCAAAAGAATTTCTCTGAATGTCATGAAGCTCTGTTTCAGAGCACATTTTATCTCTGTCTAATTCCCAGACTAAACAACCACACTGTCTTGTCCTTAATCAGAAATCCCACCTGTTAAAGTGGCTCCATTGTTAGTGAGCAGTGTTTGTTTTGGTGACAGTACAGCGTCTCGCCCAATGCAGCATTATGCCAAAGTGATCCCGTGAATATTTAATGTCACACCCACACAGAGAGAGAATAAAAATGGCTGTCACACCCGTCCTTTAGCCAGCTGTTTACAGGGATGACGTGAAGTGCGTGTTATGAGAGAAACTGCTAGGTGTTTTAATGATGAGGAAAGAATAGAACACACATGCACCAGCTTGTTGAACACACACCATGTATATGAGCATTACACACAAAAACACAGTGGACAAACCAGCAGTATGCATAAATAAGACATAAGGCACACCAAGTTTAGCCCAGTGACATCATCTCTCAGCAGGAAACTAGTGGAGAGAGAGAGAGGGAGAGACACAGAGAGAACGAAACAGACAGACGGAGAAAGAAACTAGACTGTTCCTAATGATTTGACATTATTAAAAGGTATTTCACCTAGGCCACAACAACACTTCACAAGTTGTTTTTGTGTTTTTGGACTGAGCACGGCTCTGTGCCCCAGTTCTCACAGATCAGCAGCGTTTTCCTTGTTGCACGTCTGGCTCTCGCTGGAGTTTTTAAGTCTGCCAACGGTCCAAGAAGCATCTGAACCTCTTCAAAGCACCGTGGGGTAATGTTATGAGCTGCTGTTGTGAGTCAGATACAAAAAAACAAAATGTGCCCGCTGGTGTAGCATTTTTCAAACCTTAGTTTGTGCCAATATTCTGCATTTCTTGGTTATTGATAAGTCTCTGTGGCCAATCAGAGCTCTGCTGGGTGAATAGGGTCCATGAAGTGGAAAACCACCGTTAGTCTTAGATGTTCATGCTGCGTTGTTGCACAGCGGTAGAACAGTGTCCTGTAGGAATAGCAAGTTACTGGGAATCCAGAAGCAGTGGAAACAGACAAAATGACAGACAAACAGAGAAGGAGAGGGATAATGGATGTAGATGTAGCCACTAGTCATGGGCTTGAATCCAGGGAAATGGACCACATGGCCAAAAACAGCCGTTGGCACCATCTGCTTCCTGTCAGAGACCCAGCTTAGACCCAGCCTATACCCAGCTGTGCTCAAACTCAGTCTAGACCAAACCTGGGCATTGTACGGCCCCCGGGCCGCATACGGCCCTTTGATTGACTCTGACCGGCCCGTGTAACGTTAATTGGAAATGACAAAATAAACATATTTTCTTATTTTACCTGATGCATGGACTGAAGCTGCATTGCTTTTATTTTGAAGTTGTTTTTTATTTACGTACATGATGACGCAAAACGTATATTGAGGCATGAGCGTGTCACTAGCAAGTCACAAGATGACTTTAGCCCTCAGAAATGTCTGCTCATGCTAAAAAAGAAAGGTAGATGCCGAATGCAGGGTTTTCAACAAAAATTGGACTGCTAAGTATTTATTTACTGAAGTGAGAGGTAAAGCCGTGTGTTTAGTTTGCGGGGAGCAGATCGCCGTGTTTAAGGACTACAATTTGAGTCGGCATTACGAGACGAAACACGGGGAGAAATACAAGAACGTGACTGATGCTGAAAGGGCGCGGACATCGGAAGCTTTGCTAGCTAAACTGCAAAAGCAGCAAGGCGTTTTTTACCAAGCTTCTTTTTTTATTTTTATTTGCATGTTTAGCGTGTTTTTATGATGCCGTTTTAGTGATTAATTGCCTTTCCCATTGTTTTGTGAAATTCGCTTGAATAAATTACATTTTTTGGAAGGCAACCTCATGTTTTCATTGCTTAATTATAACATATACTCTTACCAGCTTGTCAAAACAATGCTATTTACTGCTTTTTACAACGAAGTACAGTTAATATTATGCAGAATTGAGATCAGCCTTTTGGCCGGCCCTCCACAATATTTTCTGTTTCTCATGTGGCCCCATGGAAAAAATAATTGCCCACCCCTGGTCTAGACCCTGGTTTCATCAAACACAGTCTAAAGTCATCTCCACTCAAACCAACCTAAACTCATTCATTCATTCATTATCTGTAACCCTTATCCAGTTCAGGGTCGCAGTGGGTCCAGAGCCTACCTGGAATCATTGGGCGCAAGGCAGGAATACACCCTGGAGGGGGCGCCAGTCCTTCACAGGGCAATACACACTTACACATTCACACCTATGGAAACCCACGCAGACAGGGAGAACACGCCACACTCCTCACAGACAGTCACCCGGCGGAAACCCACGCAGACACAGGGAGAACACACCACACACCTCACAGACAGTCATCCGGAGGAAACCCACGCAGACACAGGGAGAACACACCACACTCCTCACAGACAGTCATCCGGAGGAAACCCACGCAGACACAGGGAGAACACACCACACTCCTCACAGACAGTCACCCTGAGGAAACCCACGCAGACACAGGGAGAACACACCACATTCCTCACAGACAGTCACCCGGAGCGGGACTAGAACCCACAACCTCCAGGTCCCTGCAGCTGTGTGACTGTGACACTACCTGCTGCGCCACCTAAACTCAGCTTGTCCCAATCTAAAACAAAGTCCTTTATCCAAACCCTCTCCAGGCCAAGCTCCAGTTCAAAAAATTACAGAATTGGAAAATCTACGGCTGCACCGATTTTGAATTTTTTGGGCCGATATGATACCAATAATTAGCACCCTGGAGTAGCCGATACTGATATAAATAATTGATCAATTTATCTCATGTAATTGAGATATAACTTCATTGGATTAAAGCAACACAAATTATTCTTATCATAGACTGTCAGAGGACAAGCATTTCCTTCAGTGTTTGGACATTTCTGTACTTTTTAAATATTACCTTTTAGGTACATTAGCTGTAGTTAATTTATATTTTTGTCCAAGATTTAGTGCTGTTTCCGCATGAATGGTTTCTAGAAGGGTGCTATTTAGTGCAGCACCGGGTTTGTTTTGAGCGAAGGAGGCAAAGAGAGTTTTTTGAGCGAATTTTTTGTAATTGTTTTTCACCCTGTTTCAGTAATAAATTCAGATGCTGAATGACTCTATATTTATTTTTATATGTGTTTTATATAAGAAGGGCTCCCGCACTTTGGTGTTTGAGAGTATATTTCTGTTGTTTAACCTGCTGTGTGTGTGTGTGTGTGTGTGTGTATTTTTACACCACTATCTGTGTGTGCATGTACTGAACATCGCTGATATTTTAAATTACTTTTCACCACAGAGATTTAATCCCAGATGTTCGTAGCAGAAATGGTGAAAAACGTTCACACGGCAGAGACAGTTGTGTATTTACAGGTGTCAGTGCGAAAGCACAGAAAAGGCACCAAGTTCCAGGGGTAATATCATCTAAAATTCCAATATCAGATCAATAACAATAACAAAAAGAAATCCACATATCGGCAATTAAGGTATTGGCCACCGATATATCGTGCGCCCTTTTATTAAAAACAGTATAATTAGACGTCATACAAATTCTGCTCCATTTCTTGTGGAACCACATTAAAGTAATAAACATTTGCCCTGTTACACCCAAAGAAAATCAGCCAAAACTGAGCCAAAAATCAGCTGAAACCAAACACAGCCAAATCCAAGTGTAAACGCTGGCTTTAAACACGGCCTAGCCAGAGTATAAAAGACAACTACTAATGCCCTGCAGTTACTGAGATACAGCTCATTAACATTTGATTACAAGCCCTGTAAACATCATAATCAATCAGCGCAATTTGATCTCCAGTTATTTTCCAGGTGCACACCTCACACAGACATGAACAATCCACCCAAAGGCATTCCTTATATAACTTCTGTCAGAGGCCTCTTTTGTAACAGAGGCTCGTGTACTGGGTACTGGTATTATAAACTGACGCACACACTCGTCACTCACAGTGTGTGCTGCAAATGTGGTTCTCCGCTCAGTTAACAGAGTGTGAATGTGTGTAATCGTTAATATACATTCTCAGTTGGGCAGAGGGAAACCACAAAATCAAGGGAAATCAAAGCTAAGCACTAAATCTGTGGCCAACCACCGCTAGCCACTCGAACAACACAAACGAACCGACACTTTGGGCAAAATTACAAATTTAAATTCCCCAGGTACTGTCAGTTTTTCTTTTCCATGCTGTTGCAGTGTGTTTGACGTGTGTTTTTTTTTTTACAGTGAACCCAAGGGGCAGCCGTCGCTTTGTAATGTCTTAACAAAGCAGTGTATATAGAATGTAAGACTCTTCAGAGTGGAGGGGCTAGAAATTAGATTAAAGCCTGAAATTCTGATCTGAACCCAACAAAACGCCAAGATCACTCTGTTCAAGTCCAACCCAGCTCACTCTACAGTTTCAAATCCAAAGCCAACATTAGCCCTGGGTTATTCTGTTGCAGTCTGATTGGAGTTCAACAAAAATTCCGTTCCAACTCAAGTTGAACATTAATTGTTTCTAAACTCAAAGACAAATTCTGTCCAAGCCAACGAAATTACTCCCAATTCAACAATGGGCCAACGAATCCCTGTCCCTACTTAACAGAGAATCCTGACCAGCCGTAGGCCAACAATATCCTGTTTGAACAAGACTTGTTCCCATGCTGCTTCTCACCGCTAGTGACTCCAGCACGGTCTTATTAGAAACTGTAATCACAGGAAAAGTAAAGTAAGTAAAAAGGCTAAGGCAGGTTCAATGCAGGATAAAACCCTTCAAACGTAGGAGACAGGCTGAGAGACTCACACGATTCATTTAAACCTGACAGGAGATCAAAAAATGATTATGTACTGTTCAGTCTGTGGAAATGAGCAGTGTAATCAGCAGTTAATGAATCAGTGATGTGTGCTTCAGTGCCTGGCTGATCTTGGAGGGAACACGCAGCTCGGAAACGAGACAACAGGGATGCTACATGTGTACATTCACATAGTGAATTGTCCATAGTGAGTCCTACCGGTGGGAATGTGGTTGAGTCCAGATGGCTTTAGAAGCTCCAGTGGTTGCTCTTTACTCGGAAGGCCATCTGTGGAAAAAGAAAGAGAGGAGACAGACCTTCAGCAATGGTCCAAAGCATTGGTCAGTCACTTGTCCAGCATGCCTAAATACACACTCACACAGCACTCCTGAGACCAGCTATTCAGAGAGAGAGAGTTAGAGGTTGACAAACTTACAGGATTCTCCGGGAATTTGCTCTTCGGTATGCAACATTAATATTACAGCTACACAATCAGGATACACTGCACAAACAGCATTCATCGTTCTCAATGAGATGTGCTGCATATAGGAGTAAAGTGTATGTTCTGTGTACATTGATATTGGCCCTATTGTAGTGCCCTAAGCAGAATGCACTGGGGGCAGCTGTGTCCTGGTGGTTGGGAACTGAGCGTGTAACCGGAAGGTCGCCGGTTCGATCTCCAGAGCAGTCAGGTCATGACTGAAGTGCCCTTGAGCAAGGCACCAAACCCCCAACTGTTCCCATGCACCGTGGCTAGGGCTGCCCCCCACTCCAGGAATGTGTGCTCACTGCCCCCTAGTGTTCACTAGTGTGTGTGTGTGAATGTGTGTTTCACTGCACGGATTGGGTTAAACGCAGAGAACAAATTCCTCTGTGTGGCCAATAAAGTGATTCTAATTCTAATTCTGTGCATAAAGTATGGGCAGTTCAACATAAGCCCTGTGCAGAACCCTCACTTACTGATCTGACTGATATCCACACCCACACGAAAAAAATACAAAACACAGGTCCTAAAACACCAGTCTTACACCATCAGGCATGCATCTGAGTTCAGCAGGAAGCCTGTGAGAGCTCCAATTATAGTGAGGAGAAAGAAGGAGGGAGAGGGAGGGGGAGACAGAGAGATCTAGAATTAGACAGGTAGCAAATCAGAGGAATGTAAAATTCCCAGGACCAGTCTTCAGCCATTCCAGGAACAAGCCAAGTCACTAAAAGGGAGGGCTGTGATACAGTCGGTGAAGGAGCTGACTCACAAACACAAAACTAGCTGGTGTACAGAGACAACAACAGCCAATCTAATCTGAGAACATGAAACATCCATCCAAATCCCGAATGTTTCACACACACACATGCACTCATATATATATATATATATATATATATATATATATATATATCATGGTGTCACAGTCATACCGCTCCAGGGACCTGGAGGTTGTGGGTTCGAGTCGTGCTCCGGGTGTGTTCTCTCTGTGTCTGCGTGGGTTTCCTCCGGGTGACTGTCTGTGAGGAGTGTGGTGTGTTCTCCCTGTGTCTGCGTGGGTTTCCTCCGGGTGCTCCGGTTTCCTCCCACAGTCTAAAAACACACGTTGGTAGGTGGATTGGAGACTCAAAAGTGTCCGTAAGTGTGAGTGAATGTGTGAGTGTGTGTGTCCCTGTGAAGGACTGGCGCCCCGCCTTGATTAAGGGTAGGCTCTGGACCCAACTCGAAAGATCACTATCATTCTCATCCTTTCTGGGGCAAGGTGGTGTTTCACAGCAATGAAATCACTAGCCTTCGCAGATGAGATGTGCTCCACTACTGGAAATTGTATCACCAAGTCCCCCCCCCCCCCCCCCAATTCTTTATCACTTTCTTTGTCTCTCTCTCACTCTCAACCTGCATCTGTTACAGCACTGCGCCCAAATAAACCAAATCCGTCTTGCTCCCACTTTTTCAAATCTTGACTGTCTCACCATGAAAGGCAATTTCTTTCGGGGAAGCTCAGAGACGAGCCCCCTGACAGCTGGAGTGTTATGAATGGTGTTGGTGTATGAAAAGAAGCCGGCGAGCATTTTTACACCCAGAATGGGACAGACTGCGTCAACACACGCGTCGCCTGCCCTGCCAGAGAAAACAAAACGTCCTCCCACTATTAACTCTCTGAATCTCCTCTGCTGTACAGCAGCCTGGTCAAACTATTCATGCCCTCTCCTGTTTCCCAGCTGTGTGTGTGAGAGCGCGAGTGAGTGTGCGTGTGTGTCAGTGGCTTGCCAGGAGCACCAGCCCTGTAGATATAGTACACACACTTCCCTGCTCAAAGGCAGGATACAACCTCATGTGCCCTCTGCATATTTTTTGTGGATGTGTAAAGCAGGTGTCAAACTAGGTTCCTACAGCTCAGAGAAAATACCTGACTTAGACACGAAGCCTGCATGAAGAAGACAGAAGCATCAAACTAGTATTATTTATTTAGTGAGAAAGACTAAAGAAGTCTAACAGAGAGAGTGAGAGAGAGAGAGAATGAGAAAAAGAGAGGGAGAGAGAAAGGGAGTGCGAGAGAGAGAGAGGGGGAGCAAGAGAGAGACAGAATGAGAGAGGGAGTGAGAGAGAGAGAGAGAGAGAGCAACCAAGGGAACTAAACTGAGACCCACAATAAAGACAGCTGGAGGTTTCTAAACAGACACACACTTCATCCAACCTGTGCAAGTATATGCAAATACAGCTGTTTAACTACCACAGCCTTGCAACAGTGGAGCGCTCGTATAAATGACCCCTTTATGCACATGTACGAGTGCAGATTGTACCGAGTCGTAAAAGGGTGTAGCTCACTAAACACTGATAAACGGCCGTTGATAAGATGGAACAAAGAACAAGTTCACAACAAGTGATGTTAAAGTCTTACAGCAAACAGCAGCCACACAGTTCATTAGGGCTATGTTTTTGTTTTTGCTGTGATTTAGTTTTGCTTGGCTTTTTCTTTTTATTGCAATTGAGGAGAGAGAGACGCAGTGGACATAGGAAAGTCAGCAGAGTTATTATTATTTTGGAAAGCGAAACTCCAAAGGACAGAGCACAAAGAGATGTCTTGTGGACGTCGGACCCCAGATGAACAGGTCCCAGATTAAATATTAAGGACAATTCAAGAGGTCAGCGAAACTCTTCTGAACTGAAAGGCTGCTGACCAAAATTTTGGAAGCCGTCTTAACACCCTCCTTAAGTGATAAGACAATGGCAATTTACACAATGCATAGTGTCTATTATGTGTACATTTGTATGTACTATATTACGTACTACATTTTTAATGACTGGTTTGTAACCTCGTGTGGCAAGCCATAAAATTTTATATATATATACACACACACACACACACACACACACACATATATACAGGAGGTCCTCAGGTTACATCAGTCCCGAGTTACGATGTTTCGTGGTTACGACACATCTCCCATTTACTGTATAAAGCCTTGTTTTGACTTAAGTGGTTTTGCGTCGTAAACGTCGTAACGTGAACTTCGTGAGTGGTGTGCGCAGCGGAAGAATACGCAGTTACGCGGCTCAGGACCGAGGAGGATAGGTGTTAGGATAGGATCAGTGCTTACAGTATGTTATTTAAGAACAGTATGTACGTGTTCCGACTTACACCGAAAATCGGTATACGACGCGACGTAGGAACAGATCAACGTCGTAAGTCGAGGACCCCCTGTACTTACAAACACATTATACTTACATTCTGGTAATAGATATCCAGATATCCGAGGCAGAATATTTACGTTAAAATATATCAGATAAAAACAAAATACTTAAACCGAATTGTGGAGAGTTTATAGTATTCCCCTGTATTTCACCATTATATAATTGAGCATGTTCTATCACTTACTACATCTCAAGTTCAGCACCAGGTCTTCTCTTTACATCAAGCTAAAAGTCCCTACACTTCCAACGTCGCCTCTTCATTTCAGTCTGCAGCTGCTCACAGCTGGAACACACTTCAAAAAACCCTCAAACTGGAATCTTTTATTTCAGTTTCTAATTTTAAGAATCGCATTAAAGAGATTTGTATTGATCCTTGCACCTGCTTTAACACTAACACTAAAGTTTGCTTTGTCATTTTATATTGTCTCTATGTGTGCATGTGTGTTTACGTAGCTCCTGCTGATCTTAATTACTCGCATGGTTAAATGAAAAATAAAATAAAATGAAAAAAACACTTAACGCTGAGGCGTATTTAGTAACCCAGGCTGCAACATACTAAATAAAGAAAACTAGTCTTGGAACAGTCTAGCATGGTGCCCCACACACTTCCGTTTTAAGTGGTATTTGATATTTTAAGAGTTTACATTCCAGCTTTCTGGAATTATTCATGGTCAAGCTAAGATACAGTGACTGATTAATCTATTTGTCGACTCGAAGGGGGGAGCCTTAATGAACAGTAGACACAGTATTCCCAGTAAACAAAGGAGGCCAGGTGTAGAGAGTTCCTGACACAGCTGTCTGCATGTGGATGCAGATGTATGGCTGCTACAGAGCGTGCAGGGTCAGTGATGACAGGTCAGTAGCAAGCAGTGAAATCAGCAGCTGCTCAGGCCGTTTCTGTGCTCCATGTGCAGCCGCCACACGTGACCGTCAGAGCAGCCACTTTTTGTTTTCTGTTGCTGCCTCTTTGTTATTTCCATCCACAGCCAGACTGAGGGCATGATTAATACATGACGGAACGCTAGAGGAATGAAAAATTCAACAGAGAGCAAACCCCTCCACCCCGATCCCCCACTGGAGCCCCTGCTAAAGGAGGATGCTTCCACGCTTCACAGCCAGCCCTAGTTTCTGTCTCAGGGAGAGGAATAAAGAGAGGAATGAATAAGAAGGCCACAGAGACAGAGAAAGAGAGAGGGGAAGAAGTAGAGGTGAAGTAGATTTTTTTTTTTGAGGGAAGGAGGTTAAGGGACGCATTCACAGGCTTGTCTCGTTCTCTGATCTATTTCTGGAAGTCTCCTCAGACCGGCCTGCAACTTAATTAGCTTGCTGAGCAACTGAAGAGAGCTACTACCCGTAAAAACTACTCATAAGAGCAACACTCCACCGGAAGCATTACACCACTGTTGCACACCATGGACACAAAGACTCTCACTAATCCGACTAATACATCCTGCTCCCCATGGCT
Source organism: Hoplias malabaricus (assembly GCF_029633855.1). Classification (NCBI taxonomy): domain Eukaryota; kingdom Metazoa; phylum Chordata; class Actinopteri; order Characiformes; family Erythrinidae; genus Hoplias; species Hoplias malabaricus. The sequence continues at coordinate 40,131,161 of NC_089811.1, read as the reverse complement.
TTTGGGCTTCAGAAAGAATTCTGTTTACTGAGAGCATCTAAAACGACAGGAAGAGTTAAACACAAGGTAAACATAAACTAGTAACTAGGTAAACGTAAACCAGTGCGTTCATAATGTCTGCCCTACGACATACAACAAATTCTTCAACGTTTGGTACAAGCAAAGCAGCAGAATTCATATACAGTGGAGAGAATATACTACTGAAGATATTCATATTTGTGATAGCGGGGAAATCAGGGAATCTACTGCTATTCCAATTGCACAGACTAAACCTAACATGCTGACAGTAGAGGAGGGTGTGCTGCTTTACTGTTGGAACATGAGGCAATGATGTATCATCTTTCTGCAAGAGAGAAAAAAATAAACTGCCGGAATGTCATAACCGTTAAATGGACAAAAGCATGCTGGCAGTGTAACACAGTGTGGACAAACTTGGCTGTTGCTATAGTACTGCGTGCAGCTTGGCTTGGCGGTTTTATGAGCTGAGTTGTAGCAGATATTAGGATATAAAGTCATGCCGAACTGTGTATACATAACTCAGGGCGTACAGAAATACGGCGTAATGTTTAGTCTCTACATGGAAAGCCATGTTCATTATCAACATAACTGTAAAATCATAACAATGGCGCTGTGATCTTTAAGGGTTATACCGCATCATATGATAACACTGCCTTATGTCATGTGGGAGATTACTGACAGAGACAGACATAAGGAAATAAACTGAGCAGCCCATATTTTTAAGTCTGAACTGTTGTATCCACCAACACCACTGGGGAAACTACACATTGTGTTTTAGTTTGGGGGATTTTAAATGTGGCCTATACATTTAAGGCAGTGAGAGACGATGAAAAATTCCCAACATATTTGAAAAGTAACAACCTACACAAGCCATTAATGAATAACACACAACAATGAATTCAAAGTGGCATGGCTTACAGCTACTGAATTTTAGGAGCACATTCTGTTTCAGAATCCTATCCCGATTGTGCTTTGAGACAATTAAAACGTAACCTATTGGAGTACCCTACACTTACCACCAGTAGTGAGTACTGCTTGATGTATAGGTCTGTTATGATCATGAAACCTACATTAAAGCACTCTTCAGCCATCTTGCTTCAAGCTGTCGTCATTTAGTAGCTTTCACACCACTCAAGCTACAATAAACCAGCACCACTGCCCTCTACACATGTAAATCAACAGCCAGATGTTGAATATCCTAAGAAAATGTTCAGTCCTCTTTTATTAAATGTAATGTACCTGATGGAACTGGCTTCTAATTCAAAAACTCACACCCTCACTCACTCACAATGGAAAAATAATTCTTCAAAGGGTCATTGTCTGTGAACCTTATCCAGTTCAGGGCAGCGGTGGGTCTGGAGCCTACCCAGAATCACTGGGCGCAAGGCAGGAACACACCCTGGAGCCAGTCTTTCACAGGGCGACACACACTCACACCTATGGACTCAAGTCTCCAATCCACATACCAACATGTGTTTTTGGAGCATGGGAGGAAACCAGGGCACACAGAGGAAACCCACGCAAACACAGGGAGAACACACCACACTCCTCACAGACAGTCACCCGGAGGAAACCCACGCAGACACAGGGAGAACACACCACACTCCTCACAGACAGTCACCCGGAGGAAACCCACGCAGACACAGGGAGAACACACCACACTCCTCACAGACAGTCACCCGGAGGAAACCCACGCAGACACAGGGAGAACACACCACACTCCTCACAGACAGTCACCCGGAGGAAACCCACGCAGACACAGGGAGAACACTCCTTGACTGAAAACAAATGATAAAAATTGTATTTAATTCAATTTAACTTGATGCAATATTATGGTTGAAAAATGACTGAAATTAGCTCAAATTATAGCGGTTGGGCTTTTCTATGGTTTATGGGTAATCCAGTACAATATTCAACAGTCCAGAAACCTGGGTTCTTCAAAATAAACTGCAGCAGGATCCAATCTCAACTAAACAACAAGAAAGTGAAGCCCAGAGAAACCGTAACCCAGGATATAAACGTGTATATTACATGGTTTAAAGAAAACATAACATGGTGAAGACAGGCCTGATTTGTGTGTGTGTGTGTGTTTTGAGACGTGAGCTGGGGAGGCAGGCAGTGGCAGATGGCAGAAAGATGACACCAGAGCCTGATGGGCTGGATGAGGAGAAGTCCGTCTGTCTGTGTGGCATTAGACCCAGGGTTACAAATACACACAAACACAAATTCACATATGAACACATTCACACACAATCACAAACACGTAGAATATAGTTGGGCAGGTTTACAGCTGAAGAAAATAAGCATTTGCAACTAACAAATCACCAACAACAACCACCACAACAAGGAAAACATAACTCCTTCAGGGTCATCACTGGAGTCAGGAGCAGGTTCTTTACTCGTCCCTGATTAGCTCTTGTTTTAAAGTCGGCGCAGACACTGGGTTTAGTTAAGTTTAGATGTGTGCAACATAAATGTATCCTTATCAAGATTAGTCTCAGTGTAAAGCACAATAGGATTTTCTGATTAATACCTATTCACACTAGTGTTCAATAAAAACACCCTTCGCTCTCCTCTCTTCCACAGCTGCATTTAAACTTTCACCTGTGCAACAAGCACTTTCTACATTTATGGTGCAAACCAAGTCGAATATAAGTGATAATCAACTCAGTGGACAAAGTATTACAGCGCTATATTTAACATTTACAAAGCAAACACCGGACAATCTGCCAAAGGCCAAGATCCTTCTGTGATAAAGACAACCTCTTAGGCTCAAGGGAGAATCACAAAGGACAAGTACAGACTCTATTTCTGTGAGAGGCTCGGAGCCATTTCAGAATAACAATATCAAATGAGCAGGACTCAGGGCTACTGGGGCACCGCTGTGCTGCTCACCCTCAAGCTAATCTTTCATCTCTCAACCTGACCGGCGAGCCTGGCCGGAGGAGACGCAGCCAACATGAAGAGAAATACGAGTTTACTTTATTCACGACAAGCTGAAAGCCCAGTGAAATGCCACACTGCCCTACAGCCACCTCTCACCATGCCCACGCAGCCCGCCTCCACACACACACACACACACACACACACAGAGAGAGAGAGAGCAGGAAAGGGCACACTTCTCAGCTTATAGTGTAGTTGTAAAAATATCCCCTTTAGTTTTGGGATGTGACCCAGTGAACCATAGCAAAGCTTATCAAACATGTTTACAGCACTCAGCAGGCTTTCAAAACTGAGGCCTTATCAGTTGCCAGAACCTAAATCTGTAGACCCAAGCAAGATAACGTTCTCCCACTCAGTCCTGCTCCTTCTCAGCCAGTGGCATCAATGACATCAGAACTAGGTCTAAAACAAATAACGAGTTCTCTATAGCTTATTATTTTACTCCATCTGTGGTCATCACAACTCAAAGGTTACTCTGTGTGGAAAAAGTGAGGATTTGTAAGTGTTGAGTAAAACACTTACAAACTTCGTGCTTAATTAGAGCCAGTTGGAAAGAACTACATAAGAGGTCATGCCTGGACACAGCTAAGGGCACTTCCTCTATAACACTATATGTAACCACACTCCTTTAGATCTCAGCGCAGGAAGAGCAGGTCTGATATTGGTCAACTTTTGCAAAGGATTTAGCTCTGGACATTTCTCTGACAAACGCTTTTATGGCTGTTCTTTAACACTGGAGAAGTTGATGGCCACACCCTGCAGCTTTTGCTGGCTATGACCCTGAAAGAGGAGAACAAGAGAGAGAGAGAGGGAGAGAGAGAGAGACAGACAGACAGATAGACAGACAGACAGCATCTAATCATGTACTTCTCATCTACAGATATCTCTGCTCAGGCCGTGTCACTAATAAACACTCCGCACTGCTTGCAGTTGACGTGAGGCTTTGATGCCTGAGGCTTGAACACAATGCTGAGGGCCCATAGTGACAGGGACCCAGATGGGGCAAATAAAGGTCCACCCCAGGGAGAAGGGGGCTACAACAGACTGCTAAATATAGAGCCTGCTGGTTGCTGATGACAGGTCTGTGTGAGGTCACCTTGCCCTGACTCACTGGGAGACTGGAGAGAGAGAGAGAGAGAGAGAGAGAAAGAGGCAGGATGGAGAAATGCAGAGGGAGGGAAATGAGATGGAGTGAGGCTGAAAAAGCTGCTCCATCCACTCCTTGCATTAACAGCCTTGGCAAAAGCTGACCACGCTGAGCTCCCATCACTCATCCATATCCACAATAGCCAATGCATTCAAACATACAGATACAGCACATCCATTTAGATTCATTATAGCTGTTCATGTGCTGATTGGAATATTCATCCAGACTCATATCTGTCTATTCTACTAATGTCTTTAGAGGTGGACTAATTGTTCTCTTCATAATGCAAGAGGGCACTACAGAGAACAATGATGGATTACCTGGAGTTTGCCAAGTATAAGATGAAGCCTTCTGATCGTTTGATCATTCGCTTGCATGGAATCCCAGGCCTAGCGCTTTGCTCTAAATATTAGTATTTGCTGTGCTTTATCATTGTAACACAGTGCAGATATTCTTGTATTATAAAATTCCGGTAAATACTCAGCCATAACCCAGACAGATTGACGCTGTGTGTTTATTGCTTACCAGATTGTGCCAAGCCTTGTGCATGAAATGTCAAAAGAAGAGGTGCCAGGAGGAGGAAAGGTGCTGGCACAAAACTGGGGCAGAAAAAGCTAGTCACCTGCCAGTTACCTGTGACTGGTGCAAACACAGTAAAAACACACACAGGGGGGACAAAAAGCTTCTACGTCCACTACACACACACACACACACACCTGCTCTGCATTCACACCAGCAACCGCCTGCCTGGTTTACACCTGAGACAGCCATAACAAAAACAAATACATAGACTATTCCTTACAAATTCTAGACAACACAGAGGCAAAGTGTAATTAAAAAATACAGAATAAACTATAACTATCTGGTACACAGCAGATGATGTCTAGCCAGAGTGCTACAAGCCAAGTGTCTGGAGCAGCTGGGGCAGTCCCGTTTACAGTGAAAATAATTGTAATCATTGTAATTAACACATTTAGCCGAGCTTCACAACGTAATTGCCTTTCCCAAAGTTACAATACATACTTTGAGACACACAAACCTCCAAAACAACAGGCCGCTTCGAGTATTTTCCCAGTCACTTTGGAGTTCCTTAGAGGCCAGGAAAAGAGTGTCCTGTACACACTACTGAGAGACGGGTTCCTGCTACACACCGACGAACAGTAGGAAAATAAATAAATAAATCAACACTCAGCTCTATAATCAGTCTTAATAACAGGTTAACATTGATGAAGTCAGTTCCATTAAGATGTTGTCTCAACATTTCCAGTCAAACAGCTATGTTTATGTATTTTCAGTCTTCTTACCTAGCATGATATAATCATTTAGCTACGAAGGTAAATAAGGTGGCCAGTAATGGGGGATAGGATCCCGTGTGTGCGCTGTTCTCTCCAGCAGGTCTAGAGGGTAACTGGCAACTCAAGCCCCTTCATCACTTCCTCATAGCTGCTAAGAGCCTTTCAACAGGACATCTCTGCAGCAGCCTGTCCACGTTCCTCACATGTTTACAGGCTACTTAGCAGCCACTCCACAGATACCACAGCAAGCAGAGAAGTACTAGCAGCACCGTGCTTTTGCTGTAGTCCTCCTTTGCATCTTTTCCAACGACAAGGTGGCAGTGCTTTGTTAATTTTCTTTATTCTTCTGGTTAACCCAGTGAGAAGTGTTTCTGTATACACCTCGCCTACTTCGACAAAGACCAGTAATGATTCATGGTTTTGCTGGGGTTTTTTTTTTCCCCACCCCAGCGCCCCCACACACTTCGCTCCACAAATGGGTTCATGCTTCAAGACCAGTAGGTTTGAGACTACTGAACTGCACTGATTTCCCTGGCTGCTAATCAGTCTGTTGTGTTAGAAACATGAAGAATATGAATAAACACCAGATCTGGCAAAAAGCACTGGCAATTGGTCAGTGGAAAACGAGTATAATAAAGCTTCAGGCCCTTTTTCCCTTTATCTGCCAAGTGTTCCAGAAGCAGGAACAACACTACAGTTAATCCACCACCATCATCTTACGCAAGGCCTCCACCGCAGGGCCACACCGGTCAATCTGTACTGCCTAGCCCGTGTGCTAACCAGAGAAGAGGATGAAACTCAAGCAGACTTTATAAGAAAGTATGGATAGGGAGTCATGGAGGGGGTTAAAGGGAAACTAGCGCACCATCAGAGGCAAAGGGCCTTCTGCTTCGCCTATAGTGGATGACTCTCACTCAAGCATCCATCAGCAACTGAAGGGCCATTGGAACATGTTAGCACATGCATCTTCAGAGCAAGAGGTTCCACTCCAGCCTCCCCCATACTCCCAGAGGCCCAGAGTCCATGAAAAGCCCACAGCAGGCCAGGCAAGGGAGGGGTCACAAAACAGAGTGGTGGATGTGATGAAAGAGCCAAGAATCTGTTGTTAGTGAGAGAGAGAGAGAGAGAGAGAGAGAGAGAGAGAGAGAGAGTGTGTAAGAGTAGAACTATCGGAGGGGGTAGGGGGAGTGCATGTGGAAGGATATGTTAATAGGGATCTCGAATGGCAGCCATTAGCAGCACAGTAGAAAGCATTAACAGCATCCACTTTTCTCTCTCTGATGAGAAACGATTGCTCCTGAAACCGTGCACTTTTCATTACACAACTTCTGAAAGGCTGGGAGCCAGGCCATGATAAGGGCCCATCTTCACTTGGCATGTTTCTGGTCATTATCCCCCAGCACGGTGTACGCAGGATTATCTCTCTCTCCCTCTTCTGAGAAGAGCTCCACACTTAACTGGAGCTATTGTGAAAAACAGTGCCAGGTTTGGAGAACTCGTGAGTGCAACAGACCTGAAACGTGTTGATTTTGAAACAAGTTGAGTTCTTCCATGCCTGCAGGGGGCGATGAGGATCAGCAGGGCAGCACATTGCTCCTCTAATAAAAACGTGCCAACTGGCTGATCGACTCTAGTGAAGGCTGTTAAAGCTTGGACTAATCTAAAGTCTGTTCAGCCACTTTTTCTCATTTCGCCATTTTTATGTGCTCAGCAGTGGGGTCGGGGAAGGGGGAGACACAGCTGGAGAAAAACAGGGTTAAGTACCTTGCTTAAGGCACTGCAGTAGCTGTCTGAATAAGCATACGGAGACTTTAGAACCAGGGGGCTTCAAGTTCTAAGACGATATCCCTGGTGTTCATGCAGTCTCAGGTGTGAAGGCCTAAACAGTGGAGTCAATGGGGAACAGAGGCAAGTTGTCAAAAAGGCCTGCCCTAAGGGCATCGCCAGAGAATGGTCTCTGCTAGCGAACTGGCCAGGAGGGGCAGCAAGAGTTTCTCAGAGTAAAGCTATGAAGTGAAAACAATTCACAACCCAGTATCACACTCCACGCAGAGTAAAGCCCAATGTATACCTCTGCATTGACCCTACGCCGCAGCCTGACATGCAACTCTCCAAAAATGTAACTACGCGTTGTGTAGACGCAGACAGCAACGACTGTGATCTGTCAGAAGTCGGACGGACGTTGTTTATGCTGAATCGAAGAGGTACAGGAACACGAACTCCTCTCCTCCACTCACAGAGACGCAGACAGCAGCACATTCACAGCTGGAGATTTCCTCAGACATGGTATGGGCTTCAGGGATAAATAAAAAATTTTGAACAAAGGAAAAATACGGACATCTCTGGGAAAAAAATAACTCAACAAGAAGCGATACCACGCAGGAAAAACGTGCCGCTTTTGTGTTAGCTACTTTCCTTGCTCTGTCCCAAACAATGCCCTACTCCCTAAATAGTGCACTTTAAAAATGTATAAAAGTAATTCTACTGCACCACTACATTGTGTACTACAGAGTGTAGAAGAAGATATTTGAGATTCAGCCCCTAGTGGTGTGGCGGTTTAATTGCAGAGTGAGGCAGACACCAACGCAGAAGTGTAAACGCTCGCAACGGCGTACGGCTGTTGGGTAGCCTACAGTGTAGGCTCTGCTTCTAGTCAACGCAGAAGTATAAATCAGCCTTAAATCCTAGGATCCCAGTTAGAAAACAAATCCTGACCAACTTTCAGAAAATGCAGTGTAAATGTGCTAATCTGCATGGTTCCCCTGTGGCCATGGTCAGTTATTAAAACCCTCCTTCAAAACTCGTCAAACATCGTCCTTTGGATCATCCAATGTTCTTTATCAGGGCGAATAACCGTGGCCCTGAGACACACCAAAAATGAGCAGTGGCTCTCAAAGCGGATCAGATTTCTGCTCCAAATCGACTCAAATCCTGAGGAATTGTTTGAGAATCAATGGCCTGAGGGGTGATCAGCTCCAATACACCTGGCTCTACATATTCATGAGCCCCTGAAGGCCTCTATTACCTGCATCAGCAGTGTTACCTAAGGGTGTGAGCTACACTCTGCAGGAAGTTAAATCACCAGGACCAGGATTGGGCACATCTGTTTTCAAACCATTAGTTAAGAGCAATAGATAAGTCTCGCCACAAAGATTTACACAGTTTGCCAACAGATTCAAAACGTACCTGTGTGCACAGAGTGCTGATCTAGCTGTGAGAAATGACTGCTAAAAGCTGGGTCAAGTTTCACTGTTTCTGTAGCATCGCAGTCTCTCTCCTATTGACAGCACGTAACGAGGCCATGTCCTGTTTATCATCGCCGGCACATGAAGACGTAAACACTGCGTCAGTACCTCCAAAACCACGGACAGTGCAGCTGGCTGGATATCACCCTCATCAGTCTGCGCAAAGAGGCAGACCTGCAGCCAAAAGTCCAGAGGGACTGGCTTGTTTTTGCTCTAGACGCCCCCAGAAGGGAAAGTGATGACACAGCCTCCCTGCATTACAACAGCACAAACAGAACATTAGCATGCCTTTGCCATGCCTCCACTGCTGCTTTCCACTGCAGATGAGCTTAGTCACCTCCAGAGGACCTCACAGGAGAAAGCATGTAAGAGTCATTGCTCAAGTGGGGGTTGGGGGGCGTGGGGGGGTGGTTGTTGCATTAAATCAGTTACAGCCAATCTTAGCCAGCTGGGGGAATCAGATCAAACCAACAAAGAGACCCTTTGTCCGGATAAGACTGTGCTAATCATGGGCTCAGAATAAATGACCATTTTTAGTCAGTCATCTAACTGCACATCTGAGCCATTACTGGGGGAACGCAATGGCTTCATGTGCGGCCAACCACTTCAAGCCATGATAATTCCCACAAAAATGTGCCTTAAATAACTCAAGCCCCAAACTTCAGAAAAGGTCTGAGAAGAGTCAGAGTTGAAACGCTGAAGTTTCCCGGGTCAAGACCGACATTACGTAAAAATGTTCAAATATTATGAAAGCTAACAAAAATATGAAACCGTAAATCTGAAATCTGAGGCTCCACAACTGACCTTCTCCGCAAAGTTGTAAACGCTCATACTAAAGTTAAAAAAATAATTCATTAATTTTAAAAATAATCAATTTTAAAAAATAAAAATACACACACATGGTTTTTCATTAATCCGTGCTCCACTAGTTGCCACTGACAAATCCATAGTTATTTTTACAGAACACATCTATAACAGGTACCAGTTAAAGATAAATGTGGAGGATTGATGTGTTTGTGTACATTTGACATTCTGATTTAAATCGTTGTAACTTCATAAATGCACTGTTTCTGAGCTATAAGTTATGACAGGAAATAGGTCACGATGTGAGATATTAGTCAAAGTGGAAACAGAGGCATAGCATTTTACTTTTGGTTGCAAAAGATATTTTCCCTTTTTTTAATTCAGCTTAATTACAAAGTAAAAGTGTTAAATTATTGTCAGTCATCAAAAGCAATGTGTCGTGATTCAGACGAGAAATGTGTCATCCTCACAATATTTTTAGCCATTGCTAATGAGGACCAGACATCCAAAAGTTACCGCCGCTAAAAACGATGTCAAAGACATTTAATAAGATATTCACAAAAAAAGCTTTTCAGCAACATGACTTAAGAATAACATTTGTTCAGTTTATTCTTACTATTATTGACCTTACCTTTACACACTTCTACTCAGACCTGAAGAAATGTCAACCGGAACTGGAGCGAGAAAACTGGTGACAACATTGTGAAGAGAGCCATTTGGACCATGAACTGAATCATATTTTAGTATTCGATGGATTCAAGACTGAATCCCTCTTCTCTAGGTCAGTGGTGAGCCACTATCCTGAACATTCTAGTGTTCTCCTCGCTCCATCACACCCACGTCAACATCAGAAGGGGCTGTTAAGAACCTCATTAATTGCATCAGGTGTGTTGGGAGCAGTGGAATCTCTAAAATGTGCAGAGCAGAGCCCCGTCAGGCCCAGGACTGAGAAACGCTGCTCTCTTAGTAATGAGAAATTTAAAAAAAATAATTAATTAATTAATAATTCATTTTAATAAATCCCTATTGTGTTTGTGTGTTCATTCAGTTAAAGACAAATGTCACTCTGCAGTAAGGAACAGGGCCAGAGAGCAGGCTGACCAACGAAAGGTCAGTTTCCCTTAATGTACAGGGCACGGGCGAAAATGTGTAAAACACAGAAGAAACATAGGACATAAATGATGGGGAAAAAAAGACAAAGACAGCACACAGATGCGTGGGCTACAAAGCAGAAGGTGAGGAGTTTCCTCTGTATGGGCTGCCTGCAGGAGTGTGTGTGTGTGTGTGTGTGTGTGTGTGTGTGTGTGTGTGTCTGTCAGGGGAGTACACGATGACACTGTTGCCTGCAGGCCCCACTCCCCTGACAGCAGCACCTGTGATCAAAAATGTCAAAGTGTGCCTCACTCACTGTCTGTCTGCCTGTCTCTTCTATCTCTCAAACAGGAAGCAGGGGGCCTGTCACAGAGGTTTCTCAGAAACAGTAAAACATGTGCAGATAAAAAGAAAAACAGCAGCAGATGAACAGAACTACCTGGACTTCAGCACAGTCTCAGGGTTAAATCCTTTCTTTTAATTAAAAAACAAAAGTTGAATCCAAAATGGCCGACTTCAAAATGGCCACCATGGTCACCACACAAACAGTGTGTGTGTGTGTGTGTGTGTGTGTGTGTGTGTGTGTGTGTATATATATATATATATATATATATATATATATATATATATATATATATATATATATATACACACACACACACACACACACACATACACACACAAACTTTACAAAAAAAATAATTTTTTCTACATATACTAAAGCTGTTACACCTTTGCTGTAGCATCAAGCAGGTGTTTTGGTAGCAGCAAGCCATATGGACTTGCAGGAATGTGAACAGAGTGAAACAGGCCTCCAGATGAGGCCCCATCATTTTCTTGTGGGCTTGAAACTGCACCAATACACACTCAGAATATCACACACAGCACACTGAAAGCACAGTGCTGAGTGCAATCTAAAAGATCCACAGCTTTAAAACCTGATTGGCAGTTGTTTTAAATGAGCAAGTGTGAAAAGAACAAATGTTCTATCACAGGCACATACCAAGCTGTCAGAACGGAATCCTCGACTTAATCTACAGCATTGTATAATACAGTCGCAGAAGAGAACATAAACTGGGAAGTGGTTATCACACACCGGGTACCATAAGAGACAGCGAAGTCACTCAGCATCTTACTATGAAATATTTTTAACCCAGAGTAAATGCAAAAATCCACTGCAGGTGACATAGCATGATTTCAAACAAAGGTGTCAGTCAAAAGTCGTGAATATGAACAGACAAATGCTAAACGTATGTCTTCTGTTCAGCTGAATTAAACAGTGTTATCACATTGTGTTCAACCTCAGGGTTTCCCGCAAGGCTTTACATTTAGGACGGCCACCTTGACAACGGCGTCCACCCTCCTCCCCCAACCCCCACGATTCGTTTCGTTCAATTTGATGCGTTTGCGCATGGCTTTCTGCTACGTCCAGTGAGCGGTGATTAATCTATCCATTGTAGAAAACACTGAATAATAAGAGCTCCTTCAAAGTTCCAAAGTACTTTCTGTGACTCGTTTTCAGTCACAAACACACGTTTTTAAGTATAATCGAGTGTTTAAGGCCAGCTGTGTGTCGTCTCTGAGTTTCCCCGCGGCTGTGTCTTCACAATTCACTCAATGAGTCAGCTCTACACTCGACCCATCGTATAAGTTCCTCAAAGCGTCCAAACACCACACAGAGCACATAATTCACGAAATATCAGTAGATTTTTAAAACATCGAACAATGACTCTGTTCATTATTTGTGCTTTGATTGCTTTTATTGATTGAAGTGTGCGTGGGGGCGGTTACAAGGTTGTTGCCCTGTTGTCCACCACCTCCCGTTCACAAACAAGTAGCAGTGAATCACAACCACCCTCCCACCCCCCAACAAAGGTACCACCCTTGACTAATCGATTTTCTGCGGGAAACCCTCAACCTCAAACGCTCAAAGGTAAGAAAGTTTTTCCATGAAATCTTTACATCAACAGTTTTAAAATGAGTTTAGATCTCTATCTGTACTTCTTTCGGGACTCTTGCTCCCCAGCGTTGGCAGCTCTTTGGTGGCATGGGTTGGTGCCAGGGTACAATGGTTAGAGTTATATTTCTTGGTATATTTCAAGGGAAACTGATACAAAAATCTACATGGCCAAAGTTTAATGTAATGCTTTACTAATTTAATATTAAATATTTAACCTTTATAAGCACAACTTTACAAACTATCGCCTGCTCCGGTTTGAAACCAGCTTTAATCGGATCATGAGTGCTGACTCCCAGCTTGTGAGCGGAGTAGGCGTGAGGGTGTGTGAGTAGTGTCGTGATTTCAGTGGGCAGGTATAATGATTGAGATATTTGTGTGTGTTTGTGTGTATGGTGTGTAAGTAGGAGAGAGCACGGAAAGTCATTTCAGTGGGCAGGTACATCTGTGCAAGTGTGTGTATGTGCATGTGTGTGACAAACAGGATGGATGAGTCAGGTTTGAGCACTCACTTCCTCTCTCACAAACATTTTCTCTCTGAAAAACAGCCGTCACCTGTGAAGCCCTCGAACCGAGCGAGACACGCGCACATGCCCAGCACCTCGGCTCTGATTCATGGTGGCTTCATTGAGAACGATTCTCAATGGAGAGGCAGCTGTTTTGGAACATTTCATTCCGGAAGATTGAAAGAGCCGAGGTTTAGTCATCACCACATCAAACCTTCGAGGAAAAAACATGTAGCCACAGAAAGGTACATGGTTTACAGCTCACTGTGCTTTGATGGAAGTTATTTTTTTCCAGATCTTTAAGCTCCCTACAGCCATATGGGCAGCAAAACCTCCTCAGAAAACCGAGATGAGTTCTCGCCCCTTTTTCGATCTTAATCTGGACTGACTTAATAAAACAAGCCTGGAATAATGTCTACAGCTGGTGGGAACAGTGACTTCCTTTTGCCACTAGTATTTGCCCTCAACTGGTTGGGCTGGCCATTCTAATCTAAAGACTACTCAAAGAATCTAATCTGCCATCTGCTCCCTAATCAAAGCACTGATTAAAAGACATCCACTGCTTACCCTGTGTCATCCAGATAATTAACACTGCCGTGCTTTGTAAGAGGCTTTTCCCTCTCTCTATGTTCCAGTAACGCTTTTCCAAAGATCACTGCTCATCTGAAACTGACGGGTGATTTCGGGATAAAAATGAGATTTGTAATACACCATAAAAAAGAACTCAGGTGTACCCAGATAAAGAAACATTAAACTCTCATAGATGTGTTCAGCATTGGACCAGTGATTTAACAGTGATTACAATGATTTAAAAAACACACAACTCGTTTCTATGAGTTCATGTGGAGTTTATAAAAGTTTGGCAGAAACCAAAAAAAAAGACAAGACTGGCACTGACACAGAATTTGTTTTTCCCCTGTCTGGTCACACAGCCCACTCCTCTGAAGGTTGAAAGCCCCAGGTGCTCTGGCAAATTCACGCCCCAGATCTTCTAAGAATAGCCCATGTACCCAGTCAAGCAGCAGCATACAAACGAGCTGGCCAGGACACATCAGGGCCGGCTAGGCAAGAGGTAAGCACAGCCCTGAGCTAACACACTCACTAAGAGGAAAAGGAACATGGCCTATGGCCTCAACACACAGCGGAGAAGAGAAGACACAGTAAACAACCGCAGTAAAAGTAAGGTATTAGGAGAATGTTATTCCAAGTATACAGAGACCAATTACACTTTTGCATAAAAATAATCACATATGCCCCTGCTTTTCTTTGGAACATCAGTAGATTATAGAGCAAGAGCATGTGATGTGTCACATTAGACACCTACCCAACGAAGCATGTTAAATCAACCTAGAAACCTTGATGTTCAGTTGACAGCTGCAAAATTCCTCAAAGCCTTAAGGATATAAGTCACGATAATCTACAATCTAAAGAGAAAGGCTCAGTTTAGAAGCATCATATCGTACATGACAACTGGTCAAATGAATCAAACTCTGAAAGACAAATGAAACGGAAAATCCCATGATTCTCCTCACTGATTACTTGTTAATCCGAGTTTAACTAATCAACAACAACAACCTACAATGTCTGATACTTTCTAGTAATCCCTGATGTAGGGCTGCATGGTACTTGAATCAACTGACATTGCATTTTTTCCCCATGCAACATACACAAGCATTAGAATCCTTGGGATATAAAGTCATATCAGAAAATTAAGACCACCACCTTGTTTCTACACTCACCTTCCATTCTCTCAGCTCCACTGACCACACAGGAGCACTTTGTAGTTCTACAATTACAGACTGTAGTCCGTCTGATGCTCTGCATATCGTCGCTGTCCGATTGAAAAGCATGTATCCTAATGTTTTGCGGTTTTAATAATGAAAAGCTGAAAAAGTATCAAGTAAGAAGTATCTGTGGGCGGCACGGTGGCTTGGTGGTGAGCACGTTCGCCTCTCAGCGCTGGGATGGAGTTTCCATGTTCTCCCTGTGTCTGCGTGGGTTTCCTCCGGGGGCTCCGGTTTCCTCCCACAGTCCAAACACATGGAGGGTAGGTGAATTGGCTTCTGTAATAACTGTCCTGGTGTGTGAGTGAATGAGTGTGTACCCAGATATGGATTGGCACTGTGTCCTGAGTGAAACCCTAGTGCCCGATGCAGTCCTCCAGGTGGACGGTCGTTCCTGGTCGAGAGTACGCTGTGCGCGTTTGGCTGCCGCTTCTCACCAGTGTGTGTGTGTATGGATTGAGTGTTCTGAGCGGTGTGGATTGTAAAGCGTCCTTGGGTGTCTAGAAAGGCGCTATATAAGTGTAACAATAGATAGAAGTATCTCCATTTGCTGCTAGACCTGTCCATCAAAACATCTCCCATTCTCTCGGTATTGTCCGAGTGTTCATGCTAAAGTTAAAGACTGTTTACCTTTACTCACTTCAAATATTAGAGCAGCGGCTATAATTAATCACAAGGATCAAATAAGCTGATTTCAACGATAGACTCTGCTTTTGCTGAAACATGGATTCATAGCGGCAGTGTTGTAGGAGAATACGCTGCAGGTTGTGGTCACACGGAGGTGGATGTGGCTCGTTGGAATCCACTAGAAGAAATATGCGATTGTCAATATTTGCTGTCTACAACACGCAAGTCCATTTTACACATGAAACTTTTGGACATGCTCCCAATAAAGATATTTTTACATTTCTGAGCTGTAATGGGTAAAAAATCTCATTCTGTGTCTTTAACTGCGCCTGAAAGTTAGCTTTTTGGAGATACGTGTTTTTAATTGGACAGCGACGATATGTTTATTGTCCCCTTTCACCCTGTTCTTCAATGGTCAGGACCAGCAGGCTTCATTTGTGTGGTGAAGGTGTAATAGTGTGTTGCAATGGTAAAAGTGGATCAGACACACAAGTGGATCCTCACCTCTCACTGTTTACTCTGTTCGGGGAGTACAACAGTCTACAGATCCAATCTTGTGTTCATTTTCTCAGTAAAAACAAAAAATGAATGAATGAAACACCATTTTTTTCTATCAGATTTTTATCTATATCAATATATTTTATTTAATATCCATTTCTATTGACATTAGGGATGTCCTGAATGCCATTTTTAGGACTTCAGAGACCTTAGAATTACTGAATACAGTGGAACCTCTACTAACGAACTTTCCAAGATACGAACCAGGCATTTGAATATTTTTTGCCTCCACCAACGAACCACGACTCTAGAAACGAACCCGAGCCTCCTCCGAGCCGGCGGCTGGAAATGGCCACTGACCCCAATAGGCGAGTCTCCCAGCGCCCCCCAGACTTGAGTGAGCTTTTAAGATTAGCACATTGTAGCTTTAGCAATTTAGCATTAGTGTAAATAGCAGACATCAAACTCGTGGCGTATCTACGCTTCGTCTCCCCACATTCACCGCCTACTCTCCGTTATTCCACCCACCCCCCACCTCCCGTCATACAGCCAGTGCCTGTGTTACTGCTCCAGCCAGTCGTCACGTCTTCAAGGTAGCGATGGGGGGGGCGGGAACGCATTAATTGCTTTTCCATTATTTTAAATGGGGAAAATTGACTCGAGAAACGAACATTTCCACTTACGAACCGGGTCACAGAACGGATCAAGTTCATAGGTAGATATTCCACTGTACTCTATTCCAGCCCTAACTTGCACTTAACATTAATGCTCCATATGGAGCTGCACATCGAGATAACGATGCTGAAACAATATATAATGCAGCCCTAACACTTTTCAGCGAATACATTCCAGCTAATATTTTTAATGCCGTATTTTTTAAACTTTTAATGCCACATCATTAAACTTTACAATTGCACATACTCTCAAAAACTTACCAAGTGTATTTATGTTTTTTGCTTGTTACACTCTTTCATCCTGAGCTAAGGGAACTTCCTCACTGCTAGATGCCATGGGTATTGTCTATAACTGGCACAGTGTTCAGAGCTGGTGGCTGTTTAGGAAGAAAGTTCCATGAAGCATTTATTGGAACAGCATGGCAGGTTTGAATGTGCTCATCTAAAGCTCTGGGCTCATGTCCCACCTTGTCAGAACGGACAGCAAAGCCTTCCCTTCATTTAGCTCAAGGTTGTCAAGTGACTGGGCGAGCAAACCCTTCTAGTTTGTCACCTGGCTGCTGTTGAGGGTTGGCCCAGAGTGCTGTTGGGTCACCAGTGTTGTCACACAGTTCCTGTCTAGAGTTCTGAACGGTGCCACACTGCTAATCTAGTTGAGGGTGTAGGTGCAGCAGGTTATTAACTCCAGGAAGAGTAGGAGACAAGCGTATCACTACAAGTGGGACAGAAAGACTGAGAAATCCATTGCAATTTTAGCTGGAGACAGTGGCTATCAACACTCTTCCCGCTTTGTTAGAGTTTCTTGTGGGAATATAGAATCTGTTTCATCTTGTTTCCCCTCAGCAACGTAAAAAGATTGACAGCACCCCCCTGCTCTTTATCTCAGGTTTGTCCAAACCAAACCTTGCATGGTCCGTTTTCAGATAGGTAGTCCGTTGCCTAATTAGTGGATCATGACTTGCAAACTGTCAGATTCCTCCAAACTCAGGTCATCCCAGCGAAACCAAGCCGTACTTCCTTTTCAGATCACAGACGTTTGCGTGAGACACAACCTAATCAATGTTCAAGAGCTCACCCTTCTTTTCCAATATGTTTGCTCAGAGATGCTGAAAGACAACGACTGTCTTTTTAGTGCACACAAACCTATGTGGGCCAAGCAGAAGAAAGCTGAAGCTGGAGAGGCTTCCTTGTATGTGCTCTGCAGGGAGTACAGCCATGTCCTGCTAATGAAACATATTCAGAAAAACTTCAGAAAAGTCTTCGTGATAAAACTCACACTGAAGCTGCCCCAACTCCCTTAACACCTCCGTACTGCTGCATATACATCAGCCTTTAGTACCTCCTGGGGAAGACACAGCTCCTTAAAATACATCAGTACAGAAGCTGCATTTTTTTTTTTAGCCACAGCTCATAGGTCCTTCTTCACTGCTGCTCATCAGAGTAATAACCCTAAGGGAGATGCAGGTTTTGCCATTTCTCAGTGGCACACATTCACAATGTGCTATGCTCCTCACAGATTTATTTAAGATTTATCTCACAGTAAGAATTTCAAACAGCCACTGGATGGTGTTGAGGCTCTGAGGGTTTTAGCTTGCAGTCGACCTGCATTCCCGTACATACAGCGGATCAGAGATAATAAAATTAATGCCGTGTGCCATTAGTCTGTCTGCCATCATTGAATAGGAAGGCAACCATTATTATTGAATGAGGGAGCATATGAACAGTTGGACAGAAAGCACATAAATTATTTATGCCATGCCTAGTGTCTGATGCTTCTTAACAGGACTACCTGGAAATGTCTTACCAAAAGCTTTAATGGACTCTGAAAGGATGCAGGGGGGTGGGGAGGAGGGGGTTGCCCTGTGCCATGTTTATTGAAGTGCTGCTTTTAAAGTTATATTGAACTGCCACCAAAAAAATGAATAGTTCTTTAAATACTGCTGTGGAGGGAAGCTCTATTTCTGCTGATGCTATTAATGGTGGAGAGAAACAAAGAGTAAAACAAAAGGCTCCATACCATTTCCTTTAAACCCTCATCCACTCAAAAACCCACAAGCTCACCTTTCCTGAAAGACTTGCCAAAGCCTTTCCAATAACAAGTGCATTTAGAAAGCAGTAGAAACCAGTACCAAAATATCTTTACAATAAGCTAACACATTCCCCTCAATTACCCAAGAATCTCTTACATGTAGGTCTCTGACGTCAATACTGTACCTTCCCGGACTCTCTTTTCCTCTTGGTCTTTTGCATAACCTTGTGTTTTGGCAACCTCTCCACAGGTCGTGGGATTACAGGGAGGGTGCTCTAAGCTTTCTTTCTGCCAGTGCTTTTGTCTCATATAGCCTGTTTGGAGAAGATTCTGTAGACAGAGCAGCCTGAACACGCAAGCACACACAGAGTACACCTCAGTCAGCTGAGAAATCTTGGAACCCATGCATTTCCTACCGAGCAGAACCAGTGCCTTCCTCATTCTCGTGTTGACGGTAAAATTCAGAGTTTTACTGTGGAGCTATTTTAGGAGGTTAATAATACTTCACTGGCATGAGTTACACAATCAGACTTCTCTCACTAGTCATTTAGCCTCATCACAATGGGCAGTAAGAGATGTCCAGGAGGCTCTTGTGTTTCTCTGTGAAATATGAAAGGCCTTGAAACGGCAGAAAATAAACTGATTGAAAATATTCATGTTACAAAGTTTAGTCTCTGAATACCAGTCTAAAAAACCCATATTGTGTTGTCTTTCTTATATTCACTTTACTTGTGAAAGCTCACGATTTCCTGCTTTTCAATGACAATGAAACAGACCACAGAGGATTTCTCCAAGAATCCCAGCTTTAAGCAGTTTGTTTTGCATTTTCATATTCATACAGAATGAGGATCTAAAAGGGTTTTTAGCTGAGCTCATGGAGTTTGTGAGTCTTAGTTCCCATCTGATGTCAACAGCTACTCCAGTAGCAACTAATCCACACACTAGCTGGAGGTAATCAGTCACAGCTACCGCCCAACGAAGACAAAATTATGTAGTCCTGAGATGAGACACGAAGAAGCTGCTCTGTAAAAAGGGCCATACTTCCTTTGTCCTGCCTAAAGTAGTATCACAGTGACTCTGTGAGGAAGCAGCCAACCTTTAGCATAACATTTACTAGTGTACCTACCCCCAATCTAATGAGATCCATTTAATGACCAACTTGTTAACCGTGAGTGATGCATGAGGGCCCAATGTCCAGCAGAGTTTACCCAGGCTCTCTTCTCCAGCAGCAGGAAGGATGACCCTGACTCACAACAGCAACATGTTTAGCTTGTTTAACAGCCTGTTCGTTTCCTTTCCCAGCTCCACAAGCGAGTATTAATGAAGATCAGCTAGCGAAACAACAGAAGCAATTGAGGACAGAGGGTGTAATGTCCAGCCCGTTTCTTTCCTGTGGCACTTCCTGAGGGCTCCACTCGGCTCCACGGCACCCTGCGGTAACGGGACCAATCCGCTACACAGAACAAGGCTCTTGCTTCCTGTCATAAAAGGCTCAGCGTACTTTTTTGGTGCTCCTCTCTAAAGCAACAACAAGCCTGTTTCATTTTCCACCTTTCACATTAGCTCAAAAACAGCCATGATGATGTGAGACATGGAAAATGGAAAGACGGCAAGATTCTGAATGATTATATTAAGTCTATAATATACTCCACAAACCAGAATGAGTTTTTGTATCTTTGGGTTTGTCACACAGAATCCAGTTCTTGTCGAAAGGCTGCAGCACTAAATCAAAGCACAGACACTGCTAAGGAGTGGCTAAAGATTCCCACACTAACCTTCACCAGAGGGTTTCAGATGATCCTGATGTACTGAGTTCTACTCATTCATTGCTAATGAGAAGATAAATACACAACGGTGCTTTAATAAACACTCAACAAGAAAGGTTAGTTGTTGGCACTAACCTGTCAATCTACTGACGACTGCAAGAAATGTTGCAAGACAAACAGTCCATGCACAGAGCTTCAATGAAAATAAAGAACTACATGGAACTATGTGTTGTTGCTGTCAGAAGAAATATTGCATATCCTCGATTTCCCATGAAACAGTAACTTTACAGGAGAAGGCAAAAACCTTCTTAACTTTCAGTGGAAGTCAATGTAAAAGCTTATATACATGCAGTGGCTGAGGTGAGTAAACATGGGCTGGGCCCAGTGAGTAAGCCCCAGTGTTGAGTGAAGCTGGTTGCTGATCGGATCATAAACAGCCACAGAAACCCTATTGGTTAGGGATAGGATTTAAATCCTAGCCAATCCTGCCAAAGGCAGATGATTACAGGAATGTTGTGGTTGCAGGTAGGAGGAGAGTGGGATGGGTTATTTTACATCTTACCTCGTGTATAATTACAATAAGTATTTTTGGAGCATTGACTGGTCCATTCTTCATGACGTTTTCAAAGAACGTGAAGGAAAAGCTGTTCAAATGATGCTATAAACTTAAAATTTATGAAAAAAATGAGGTAGATGGTAGATGTCTTTCACTGGACACTAGAAATGTTATTGGAGAATGTTTCTCTCCTTCTCCTTTAAAGTGAAAACACTGGAGATTAAAAGGTTTGTCATACGTTCAATAAAAATAAACCATATATCTATCTCAATGCTGAAAAATATTCCAATAAAAGCCTCGCAGCCAAAACAGACTTGAGGACAGTGCTAACATTTAAAGTGAAATCTATAATTTACTGCATTAAGTGACCAGTCTATTCTTCTGAAGCATATTTGTGATCTCTGTGAAACCAAAGAGGGAAATGCAGTAATAATAGTACAGTCACAACGGGCTATATGACAAGTGGGCATACCCATTATTTTCAATAGAGAGATGTTTTAATTATTAGTGAAGTTTCTGAAATAGTGTCTCTCCGTGCTAGCACAGGGTTCAAACCAGTAATTTAGAAGCCAATGGCTGACAGGTAGTGGTGTTCTAGATCCAGGGGGTAACTGGTATGAAAGGCCTCGTACATGTAATTACAGGATCACAGCTCCTATTTTAAACCATGATTGATTTAAAACAGCAAAACTTAACTTCAGTACTCCTCTTGCTTTATTACGTTCACACGTGATTTTAAAGTGTAGAAAATGTGATTTAATAGAGTAGTAAAGCTAAGTAAATGTAAAAATGTGGGATTATTATTCATTTACTCTTTCTATCAGGTCTCCATCAAATGCAAGCTCTAATTACTGCATATTGTCACTGAAAATACAACAAAAACACATTTGTCTCCAAACTGAACAGGCAAAATGTGCTTAAAAATAAATGCAGGATTTCACTGCAAGTCATTTTAATGCATATCTATTAGTCGATCTACTGCTTTAACACCAAAACACCAAAGTGCACCTCCTGTACTGTAAAAGTGCGTAAAAATATTTACAAAAAGAGAGATTCACTGCTTTGCTTGGATGATAGTTAGTGGTAATACAAGAGGTTTTTACTCTAGGGTCATATTTTAGAGCAATTTAGAACCAAAAAGAAGCATTAAATACAGAAAATGGTAGTGTGTGTTAAAAGATTTTAGAGCTGTCAAAGTTGATCCCCTGGCAGCAGAGACTTTGGCCCCGTGAACAAAAGATTCAGCTGAATGTGAACTTCGGTCCATTGTTCTGGCATGGCTCCTACACCAGGGTCCTCACACTAATTAATATCAGCATGTTTCCTTGCGTGCTGGTGCACCCAAAATCTGTGTTTGCTGAAGACAAAGCCTGACAAAGGCAGCAGAATCAGCAGTGGTCTGCTACCATGCAGGGCAGAAAGAAAGCGACCACCGTAGTACACTATAGGTAAGGAGCACAGAGGACAGATAAACCCAGAACACCCGAAAGACATTCTTAAAGACAATCTGAAAAGCACAGGGAGGTTAAAGTCCTTTAAACACTTTAGGCAATCTGACCTTGGGGCAAAAATGAACATATAAAAGAATGGAAAACAAGTGGATGTTGCACAGATATAAAGTGCCATGTGACCCCAGCCACAATGGAAAGAGCCACACTAGTCTATTTAGAATTCAGAGCAGCAATAGCAGTGTAATTAGAGTGTCAGTGCTTGACGTGAAAGCTTAGTGAATAGAGGAAAATGTGTATAGAACATTTAAGTGCGGAGGGTTCGAATGGAGAGGTCAAAGCAGAAACCTCAGCTCATAGGGAACATTGAGAAAGCTGGGAAAACGCCAGTACAGAATGACAGGACAACAGCCATGTTGCTGTAGTAAGCTCATGACCCGTTGTTCTGGTCACTAAATTACGGACCACAAACGTTGGTCTTGGAAAGAGCTTTTTTTTTAATGTTTTTTTTTTTTTTTTAAGTGATGGCAGTTCACACAAGCCCTACAAAGATTTTCCAGTGCTGATCATCATCACAGTGATGTACACAGCTCAGGGGAAGAATACACAATGTAACTTCTCAGAACAGAGAACTATTGAGCTTTACACTTCCTGTAACTCACAACAAATTATTCCACGACACGAGTCCGAATGATTTTTCATACACCTCTTATAGAAGGTTAATCCTTAGCTGATGTCAAAGACCATTTTCTGACTCTACAGCGATGTTTCTGACTGTCAGCATCAAAAGAGAGGACAGAGACAGTCATCTCCACCAGGAGGGGGGTATTCCAGAAACCGCGTTTAACAAACTTTAAACTGAACTCTGAGTCAAATTAAAATGTGTCATATTCAGAGCTGATCAATATTCCAGTGTTCAATATCAATCAAATCAAAGGAGTTAGATTCTAACAAACTGTGTTCATGGTTAACAACAGGATTCTACTGGGAGGCTTGTACAAATGTACAAGTTTAATACAAATCTCTTTTCTTTTTCTTTTTTTTCATCTGACATAACTCTTGCAGAAAAGGAACCATCCACCTGCAGTGGCTCTCTGACAACTCTAACATCTGTAGTGAACTACAAGGAGGTGATGTGCCTCCTCAACATATATTTGAGGTATGGCATGCAGTCGCTCATCTCGAATACACTCATCAAAAATACACGTCATTAAAATGTCACGTCACCTCTGGGTTGACCCTGAGCCCCCACAGGCACGGGAACCTGGCCTTGAAGTTCCCTACTGTCATGTCAACGTTTGCACATCACACCAAGTCCATTACATGTTCTTCCAAAGGAAATCCACAAAATAGTCCACAAAAAAGATGGACTTATCTTGCTGATAATTTAGCAGCTCATACACAAAGAATAATGCACAATTTTTGTTGAAACGTCAGGGCTGATCCAAGGTGTGTAATATTTGTTACAATTGTGGTTTAAAGGGGACACATTATACCTCTTTTTAAAGAGAAATCACTCACATAAAGAGATGTCACCAGCTCTGTTCTCCCCAGTTTTAGTCCCTTTCAGAACGAGCCGTTTAAGGGCTCTGTCACTTTTATGCAAACAAGCTGTCACTGGCCACACCCCACCCATCCCATATTTACACAGGAGAGGGGTGGTGCCAGGGTGGTCCTATGCAAATTTCCTCATTGTGACATCACAATAAGGCAGCCATCCAAACGGAAGCATATGATTCCTGACACCACAATCTTTCAGCAGACTCTCAGAAAACAGGTGGATGCTTTGTTTTGTTTTTCGCGCTTGGAGTGTTTATAGGAGCAGTAGAGACCCAAGTGCAAATACGAAAATAGCGTTTTGCATAATGTTGTTAATACAGATAATTGACTGCAATATAATATGTTCACAGAGCTACTTCACAGAGGAAATGACAGAATGTCTAATCAGAATCTAATCACATGTTCCTGATGCAGAGCTCTGTGAATAATTTGAGCTTCAATGTACAGTGGATCCTCAAGAAAAGGACATGCTATATGAGTAAAACAGGACAGCCCTGGGTTAGGGCTAAGTAAACCTGTCAAAAAGCAGGTTAGCTTGAGAGCACAAAATGACATTTTTTTAGTCTGTGATGAACCCTGAGTTAACATATTTAGGTTAGTCGCTAAAACCACTTTCTGGAAACCCCCCCAGGAATCAGAACTTCTCTGACCCTCTCCAACCTTCTGTCCTAAATCCTCATGCCAGGACTGGCTCTTTGCTGACCATTCTCCACACTGACGTCAAAAAAGATGAGTGGACAGGGCGATTATGCTGCAAACATCATCATCTGGGATGATGCCATACACAGGCCTTGCTGTCATCAGTTTGTTTGTAATTATGCCGTTATTCCATTAGAGCAATGTAACAGTGGCTGCAAATCATTTGGGAAAAAATACACTGCGTTGCTTACGACAAGTGGGGGGGAAAAAAAAAAAAAAAAAATGGGACAGTTTTCCCCATTCCAATCCAATGATTTTCATCAAAGGTGGGAAATGTAGGACATGGTCAGTAAACAGGATAGTGCAAGCAGACTGAGCTAGGACCAGTAAACAAAAACACTGCACAAAAACAAATCCACTAAATTTGGTCTATTTGTATATGGCTTGTATAAGGCCGGGGAATTCACTAATAAGCACTGGACCTCGATTGCTCTACAGAACCATAGTAAAATCAGAGAAAATTATAAAGTCTAATTATTTACTGTAATTTCTTGTTAAAAAACACATGAAATTCAGAAGCTTCCTTCCCATTTGCTTGATCTCCAGTCTGTTTTTATAACCGAAAACAGTCTAATATGTTTACGAAACCCTAGTGTCATAAACGAGTTTAAATAAATAAATAAATATATAATAAAAAAAAAAAAAATCAGTGGCTCAGTCAGAGATGATATGTTTCCTCTCTCACTGCTCACAGCAGTTAAAAATGTATGAAAACAGACAAGGACATTGCGCTATTTCAAAATATTTATGTTGGAACTGAATTTGCATGAGCGTTAACTGCAAGAAAGTAAACACAGACCCAAAGTGCTACAGAACTAAACAACGCGAGTTACACATGAGTTTCGGTCATAATTCAGACAGTGAATAAATACTTTTAGTAAAATTTCAGCCACATACAAAGAACAGTCAAACATACCCTTCCACCTTAAAGACGAGGAGCTTCTGAACGTAAACAGAGAACTGCAGTTCCCCACAACCGTTGGCATTGCCTTTAACTCTTGCAACCACTTCTTCTAGTGCACATATTCAACCTGGTGAGAAAGAGAACTAAGAGAGAGTCACAAACAGCAAAGTACTCTGTACTTGGCCAATGGGACGTGGAGAAGAGAAGCTTGAAAATGCACTGTCACAGGGGACCTGTGAAAGGCCCAGCTGTTGAGTTAGCACTCCAAGCATTTAGTGCTCCAGCTCTTCATGCAGTCCAGCTATCAGCAGCTTTAATGAGACCTGTTGGGCTGAAACGTGACAGCAAAGCATGCTCACTAACTGCGCTGGTGGGGAAGTTCATTAATGTCATCACGTCTGAGGCAGCGTGGGTGAAGCTCTGAATATGACGGGCACTAATTAAAGCTGCGCTCTGAATCACTGGTGCCCTGAGATCACAGCCTCACTGGCCTGCTCAGACTTACTCTCACTCACACTGAGCCCAAAATGAATGTTAAGAGGTTTCTGTACCATTTTAGTATCTAACAGCAGTCCCATGTAAGAAATTGTAATGATACAGGTTCTTCTCACACGCAATGTTTATGCTGGTATTTCATGTATGATGGAGATCAGTTTGCTGGACAAAAAAAAAGCACACATCAATCCCCCCGCCTTAAATTTAACTTCTTTTAACCTCACTCCATAAAATCGTATGTAGAAACAAGGTGGTGGTCATAATGTTACGGTTAATCGGTGTCTACATACAATTTTATGGGCTTCATGGGAGAAGTGCTGAACAGAAAAAGAAATTCTCAAAGCAAGATTAAGAACTTCTCTATCTATTTAAGCATTAAACAGATGCTCAATCAGATTGAGATGTGAGGAATATGGAGCCCAACTGTTGTGTTCCTCCAACCATTCCTGAAGACTACTGAAGTGTGACAGGGCACGTTACCCTGCTGAAAGTGGATGCTGCCATGGAGCGGTGTACCTCCTCGGTAGCAGTGTTTACGTAGGTGGTACATGTCAAAGTAACAGCTGTCCTTTCCTGGACCACTAACCACATTATCCCAGGAATATCCAACAAGAACTGCCTTTTATGAAGAGCCCTGCTCCAGCTGTCTAACCCTCACAACTTCTGGTCCTGCTTCCAACACATCAACTCCAAAAACTGTTGACTTGCTGCTTAATATATCCCACCCTTTGACAGGTGCCACTGTAGCGAGATAATCAACATTATTCCCTTCACCCATCTGTGTTTTTAGAGTTGTGGTTGATTAGTTTATTCTAGAAATGGCTTTGTCTACTTGTCATCTTTCCCAGATAACTCTTCAACTCTGAGTGATAAACCATTCTATGCCAAGTATGATGGCAAATATTTTCCCAGCTGTAACAGCCATTTCCTATTGCGGTGAGGTGTCCTGTGCTAACAATCTGCACTGGTGTCAGTGGGAAAAAATGGGTGTAGGAGGATGACAGATCACTGCAGATGGCCATGCACTAAAAAAAAAGCCTACTTTCTTTCTCTGTAACATGTTCACTGACTGTTGTTAAGAATACTACAATGAAAGTAGTCTTCAAATGAGCATGTGTTCTCCGTGTGCAATATGCCCTGGTCCAAACGATATGTTCTGGGCACTGACGAGTGTAAACACTCAAGCTCAAATCAAAACTACTAGATGACCATTCATGGCAAAACAAAACAAAAATAAAACTCCTCAAGTTCATATGATTTTAAAAATGTGATAAACGACAATGTTTAACTGGCTTTGCAAACTCTGCCTTGAGGTCACCGTGCCACCGTCACTGTTCTTGAGAGTGTTTTCTCACCAGTTTTCTGCAGCTGCAGTTTTCTGGAGGTGGTTTGGCTGGTTGGGACCGTAGAGGCCACAGGACTCTCTATGACCATGGTGCTTCCCCTCTGCGGTGACAAAAGTTAAAGCATGCTGGAAAGCAGACCCAGAAACATAAGTTTGTGGCCTGGGACACTGCAGTGCAGTCAAGACACAAAGTGTCCACATGACTGTTGACTTCCTTCAGAAAGCAGGCTCCAGAGGGCTTTTCTCACTCGGTTTAAGTCAAAAACCATGCTGCGGGACGCATCAGTAAGCAGTTGTTCCTGCAAGAAGTGTTTTGGGGACGAGAGAAGTATAATTATCCATGATTAACTTTCATTACAAGCACAAGCTAAATACCTGTGTGACCTGACCTGAGGTCAAAACACTGGGTAAGCTCCTGCATCAAGCCTGCTCTACTGGGGCTGGGCCTGTCTCAGTCTTGGTTGATTTTCATGTCAATTACAGCCTATCCTTTCTGTTAGCACCACGGTTTCTGTACAGATTTGTTGTATTTGATTCTGTTTGTGGCACAGTCAGTCGAACAATCGTCCTGTTAGAAACAATGTAACAATAAACACAGATCAATCAGAAATCTGAAAGAGCTCATGTTAGGGCTGGACAACAATTCAACATCAATATATATCAAGAATTAAAATGTTTCAATTACAATATGATTTTTAAACACATTTTTTATATTTCATTACTGAATACTGAATGACGTTCTTTAGCGCAATCAATTTAAAATGAAAATGTAAAAATATTAATATTGGCAAAGCCAGTAGGTTTATGTTTGATGGTGATGTCATGTTTCTTGTTTGCTCTTGGAAGTTTTTCAGGTATTTTTTGACTGTTCATATCGATATTATATCGTATCGACCAAAAATAAGAAATATATTACGATATACATTTGGGTCGTATCGTCCAGCCCTAGCACAACAAAACCAAAACCTGCACCCAATAAGAAATGAAAGTCATATTTTAGCGCCAGATGACTCCATTTCATTACAACTACCTTGTAGGTACATGTACAGAGGAATGACAACAAAGTTTTGAGCATGGGGGGAAAAAATAAGATACACTTACTAAGTTTATACTTGGTACAAACAAGACCAGAGTGTCTAATGAAGTGTTAGCATTCAGAGATATCCAGGGTAGCATTTAACTCCCTTTATGAGCAAGCGGTCTAGTTCCTTTGGGTGTCATGCACTTCTCCAGGAGGATGAAGGGCTTAGCAGCTTTAGTCTTGTTAACAGTGTCGCACTCTGACATATGGCACTTGCCAGACACGGCTCATCTCACTAATGGTGGAGGGGACCTTTTTAACTCCAACTCTGCTTAATCCAAGTGGATAAGGGACAGTGCTCAGATCACTCACCTCAGCCCAGTAAGAAAGACTCACAGGTCACGTATTAGACACTGCAATGGAGGCGCCCAGCTTCATTATCTTCTGGAGAAATCTTTTCACTTACTCAAAGCACTTCCCAGGAAATTTAACACTGTTCCACTGAGTTTACTAACAGAGGGCATTGTCCAGTTAATTGGACATGATCGTCAAACACTGCTGTACTGTACACAAATCATACGCAATACTGATGCCGTCCTTACAGCGCTTAGCTCATAGCACGCATATTCTCATTGGGCCCCAATGAAGAGTGCAAGAGAAAGCCTCTATTGTTGCAGCAGCAAAAAAAGCAGGGAGGAGAATGCTGCCATTGCCCTCATCTCAGTCTGTCCATCAGAGAGCTTTTAAACTGCCGAAACTGCAGAAAGCCATTAACCTCTCACTGTAACCCCGCTCAGCTTAGTAACTCTGCTACAGATCCAGTAGTAGGACTCTTATAAACGGTACATCCTCCGGTGTGGTTACTTCAGTGTTTCTGCAAAATGATCCTTTTGCCCCTTTTTATGTACCATCAATTAAATCACAGCTTTGAAAGAGCAGTGACTGCTCATATGGCCCTCCTATATATATATATATATATATATATATATATATATATATATATTGCAGCCTTCTTGGTGTTAGTCCAAAAATTTCAATACTTGTACTTGCCTTCTCATTAATAACACACCAAGTTAATTTAGCATTTGACTGTACTTCCTTTGTCTGGGTGAGGTTCAGTGAACATTTAGTGAATTTCATTTAGGCTGACAGCTCTTCAGCATGGAATTAAAAGGATTTTAAAAGGAACAAGCATGACTACAAAACGTTAAACAACTTAAGCGTGAAAACGTTTCAATCTTATGGGCTCATGTCGCTGTGGTTCAAGCTAGTGCTAAAAACCAAAGGCTACTCGGTTCTGGTTGGTTTCTAAGACAGACACAATACAAACCAAAGAATTCTAAACAGGTCTCTTCTCGCCGTACCTGCTTTATTAACTGCAAAGGACATATTTCAGGTTTCGGTTTTTATCAAGTCTTCATAAGCCTTGAACTGGTAAATACAGAGCAGACTATTAGAGAATCACCTGATACTTGATAGGCACGCATACATTTGCAAATATAATTATGTTTTATGAATGTAGGTCCAACAGTACAACCTGACTAGAAGAAAAGTGTTTTACACATACGGTTAGTGAGGAATTTCTGCACAAAAATCAGTCTCCCAAAACTCAGCAGTGGTTCCTAAAATAAAGGACCTACAAAAATTAACTCATTTCAGCAACCACTGCTAACTAACTACAATTGTAACTGTACACATACATTTTTGTGTGTGCGCATATGAAGTGTAATAAAAAGTTCCATTTGTCTGTTCCATAAAAATCAGTTCAGGGTATATATAAAATTAATGAACTTTGAAAACAGTTTTACTGTCTCTAAGCATGGAATGGCCTGGCATTAGCCAGGAAAAAAAATCATTTGAGTTTAGATTTGGCCTGACCTCTTACTGACCGACTGACTCCTCATGTTGAAAAGCGAGTAGGAACTGTTAGTTCAGCAGAGAGAACTGAAGATGGCGCTACTACACTGTCTGTTGTTAGTTCAGACATATTTCACATTCCAGTTCATGAATAAAATTTGAAATCATTTGGCGTGATTCCACCGACACAAAACGGTTCGGGGACTAGAAAAATTCATTCTCAGTTGAAACCAAAGAATAGTAGGTTCTTTAGTGTGAACTGTGGCTGAATAATAGGAACACGTTTGTGTGTGTTTCTGGGGCTGTGTTTGGCTAGATCCACGGCTCGGCGTTGGTTAGTTCACACGCTCAGCAGGACACCTCTGAACTCAGCAACATTTACACAGTGTTATATCTCACAGAGAGAGGAGGACTGCTGAATTTGTCTTATTTCACGTGAGTGTGGGTCTTTGCCTGAAATATGAAGGAAAGTGGTGGGGAGACATTATGTGGCGTAGTGTGTTTATAAAACTACATAGAGCTGCGCACAGCCACATTAAACTTCACCTACTTTCACTGAATAAATAAGTAACTATTAATTCTTAAAATCAACTAAATGTTCTTGTTCTTTGGTGGTTGATCGTCTAGAATTTATCTTTAAATAAAATGAAGGAGAAAAACACTGATGCTGGTGTTATATTTTATGAATGAAACGTGATGCTCCTTTTTTCATTTCTACATTTATTACCTGCTCCATATTTTCTGTACAACACACTCTCAGAATAAAAACCACATGGAAACACAGACACTGATATGAAGCACCACAGCTTCTCCAGTCCTTCCAATGACAAGGCTGTGTATTTTGCGCATTTACTTACAAACTATTAGAAACAATTAATCTGCCAGCCCAAAAGCTCAGCACAGCTTTAACAGGGATATGATCCATACATCAAAAGGCTAAAATATTTTCGTATTGTCAAAATCAAAGCACTGTTTGATCAATTTATTCAAATGCAACAGCGCATTTCCTTACGGTTGAGTCAAGGGCACCCAACAGCAAAAGTAAACACATGAAAAATATGTCCCGAATTCAGATGTTAGAAAGCGAGTGAAGGTCACATAAGCAGACAGACCAGAGTGCAGCCTTCTGTAGCCAATAGGCTCATGAAAACAGTCAGCTTCGGAGCAGCGAGAGACTGGAATTTTGCGGAAAGGCCAGCGCCTCCACAGAGACAGAGCGCTCACCGGGTACAGACAACAGCGTCTCTCCACCCAGGGGCCTCCTGGGGACAAAGGCGGCCAATGAAGCTGTCAGAGCCAAATGAAAACACGCTTAGAGGGGGATGAACACAGGGGTGTCGTGCTGCCATACGGCCCACAGCTGTTCTCCAAAACACTAAGTGTGTGAGAGAGAGAGAATAAATGCCTCAATGCTTATGAAGCATGAAGGAGGATAAGATCCAGTCATGATACACAGCCATTTGAGTTCATTCGCACACACACACTCACGCAAAAGGCCATGCTGCATTCAACCACCCACACACACTCTCACAGACCTAGTTACACCATTACACATTGACACCTCCTGAACTCTAATATTTAACCAGGCTGGTTATTTCGAGCTACTACTCTGGGACTGATAATGTTTTTCAAACCATGTCACGTGCTCTAATCACACACTTCCTTGTGAGGCTCAATAACAGATATGTGGTTGACTTGAAACATGTTTGTATTGTAGCCACTAGATTCCAAGGGATCTCCAAATACCACTGTGCAGGATTTTCTTGCATAGAACAAGTTTCTAAACAGCACTCACAAAGTATATACTGTACTCAAACAGACAGGAAAGACAATAGATACAGCTACTTACAACATTACATCAGCAGAGCCAGTCCACCCAGGTTTTTCAGTCAGAACCCACTACGATTGATTGTATTGCCTGGACATGTTGCACCACTGAACTGAAACCAGCCCTCCCTCCTACTGAAGAAGGGAGGGATCTTACAAAAGACAAGTCTGTCGTTCCTTTGTAGCAAATCAAACAAGCTCAGATAAAAATGGAATTTTTCTGCCTGCTTCCAAGCCTCTTTTCCAGAAACCAGTACGTCTGAAAATGATAGTAAGAGAGAGCAAAAGAGAGAGAAAACGGGAGTGAGTTTGCAGAGGATTCGCAGCAGTAATGATGTCTGCATTGTGCCAGCTGTGCTGTCATCTATAGGGCAACAGGAAATGGCTCCATCTCCGTAGGACAATGGCAAAGTCCTCTCACTATTCCACAATTTCCCAATTTCCCTTGGCTCTATTTAGCTTTTCCCTTCCTAACATTTCCTCCTAAATTTTTAAAGGAAAGAAAGAGAGAGCTGAAGAGTGTCTATAAGCGAGGGGGGGGGGGAGTGGAGAGAGAAAGAGATGGCTGAGAGTTGTATCTGGTGAGTTATCAACTTAAAGCAGTGGATTGTGTAGTGCTACCTGCCAGAACTGATTCTTAAATCATAGTTCTTGTAATAACAAACAATAGCCAGAGAACATGTCTGTTATTACTGTCAGGCAGATGAATGTACCTTGTGAAATCACTGCTGTCCCTGTATATGGAGCTATTTTAGTCCTGGCCCGTCAAGCTGATTGATGTCGGACTGCAGGGGAGACCCAGGCCTCTGCCCAGAACCACACAGCTTTAACCTGATAAGAGGGAGATTGTGTGCGCCTCCACTCTTATCTTGAGTGGGGAGATGAACACCGAGGAGGCCAGCTGCTCTATTAAACCACAGATAAGTTCCCTCAGCCCCCTCAAGTAAGCAGGAATCCACAGTTGTTCCCTTTGAAAATGGGGGTTTACTTCATACCCAAACAGAGATACTAGACCAGAACGGCGAGATCTCGGACAAGAGACAACTGGCGACGAAGCACTTCAGTATGTGGAGAGAACAAAATATACTATTTCTGATTCTGAAAAAGCACTTCATCTGTTACATTTGTACATTCAAATATCTGTGTGTTCTGAGTATTATCTGCCTCCCACATGAGGTACATTCACTCTCGATCAAAACAATGGAGCCTCCCTTAGTGCCTTCTTTTTGATGTTCAAAAGCAGTCAGGGCCTAATTTATAAAATTAAAAGAGATCTTACGGAAGCTTTCCATTTGCATGGCTCAGCGAAGGTCAAGAGTGCTTTCATCTCACTGATTTGAGGAAGGGCTGATGATTTGAAAAGGTCACAAGCATCACGACTCTCCAAAGGAATCAGAGGGCTCAGTGGAGAAATAGTGCTGAGAAGAAATCAAACCTACTTCACAGTGTAAAAGCACAGACCTGGCTTCTATTTCCTTCTCTTCACAGCAAGGTCATCTACTGTTGATGCATTCTGAAAGTTCAGCATGAGCTAATGTAGTCCCTATACAGTTCTGTATATTAGCTTTAAAGCCCCAAGCCTCCTTTCTATGATGTCCTCCAGTCAACAAGCAGTGTCAATCAATCAATCAATCAATCAAACCACTAAAAACGAAAATTAGGCTGGTTTTTGGGCACAACTCCCCAATGGGGGCAAAAATGCCCAAGAGGTTGTTGAGCTATGGTTTCTCGACAATAAACTTTTTGTATTCTTTATGAGGTCTTCAATAAATGTTCAATAAATCTGATAATATTCTTATTTATCAACACAGTTCAAAGGTTACTACATCTTGATAAACTTCGCAGCTCATAATATTTTAGACCATAAGCTTGCAATCAATGCGTACAGAGAAAATCACATACCGAGCGGTAGATGAAAGAGGAAAAAATGGGAAGAAGTATATCACTCTGGCCGCCTTCTGAAGGTTTCTGCTCAGTGGTTAATCTGTGGATTAGTGCCTGGAAAAGTCCATTCCAACCACAAATGCCAAGGGTGAGCTCGGCTTTTTTGTTTGGTTGTATAAGCACAATGTTTTACCCCGAAAAGCAGGGGATTAGATCCATGGACCCACCTCACAAACACCAGGCCTCCTCCCCACTCAGCCCTGGACTTGGGTTATTCCTTTATTTGGATCTACATGAATAATCTCTCCAAACATCAAAGCGGCTCTTGAAACATGACAAAGCAGAGTGTTTGTGTAGGTAGAATTCCACGCACAAGCCAACTGGAAGAAAGCAAACCACAACAGAGATACAGAGCGGCCTCCATTTGTTCAGGAGCAGAAAATGGCGCTGTCAGCACTGGCCCCTCTGGTACAGATCCTTCAGTCCTATCACTAAGACTTTTAAGCAAACGTGAAACTTTTTACAAATGAAAAAAACTGTGAATGCGATGCAGGCTACAGGCTGTGAACATAGACTAGTTTTCTGTTGAAATCCATTATGTGGTAAAATAAGAACACAGGCCTATAGAGGTACTAAGATCTTTGTTTGTAATAAACAACCAAATTAAAACAAAATGACTATTTAAATAGGATTAGTTTTAAATGGGGGTAGTGTCATTTTACCACAGACTGTCCATACGTTTGTGATCAATTTGCACGGGACAAAAATTTGTAAAATTTGTCCTTTATAATTTTAATTGGGTGTCCACTTGGGGTATGACAACAAAAATCCAAAAATTTGGGCACAGAATGCAGGATACCCACCTACGTGATAATGTTACATTGTTACATTTTGAACACGTTTTGAAACTGAGCTACTCATGAAAATGGGAGTTATTTCTCATTACAAATGAAGATGCAAATATTTCCCTTTCCTAAAAATAAAGACAGAGAGACAGACCTCAAGATAAATTTGTGTTTGGTAGATTATTTCCTTTTTAAATGGTGCCACATTTGTAAGGAACATGTATTTGTGGAATGAGCAGTAGAGCTCAGTGTGTGGGTTGTGCCCATGAAAAATTAGCCAAATCCTCTCTGCCAATGCCAAACAGCTTATTCTGTGTGATGGTGTGGGGCGGCATCTCCCTCACTGGAAAAACTAGGCTTGTCATCATTGGAGGCTTCTCGATGTAGAGAGATATCGAGATGAAATTCTGCAAACACATTATTGCCCAGAAGCAGTGTTACAACAAAGAAATAATCAACCAAACACAAACGTCTGTACATGTGTGTTATGTTTAGAAATTTAGATTTGATCTAAAACCTTTAAGGTTTCCTTTTTCTGTGAAGAAACCACATTACAACCTCGAGTCAGAGAAATTGGGAAAAAATTCTATTGGTCTGTGTACATTTTTATTATTATTAAAAGGGAGGGGTGAATGGGAGGGGGGGGAGGGGGTGTTGAGGGTTATTAAAAAAGTACCATGTTGCATGTGGCTGTGGGGCTTTGAAGCCTGGGGTTTTTCCTGCATCCTGGTTAAGTGCAAAACTCTCCGGAGGCTGCCTGGCTTGGCCTGCCGTCTGTCCCCATAATGTAGTGGCAGCAGCAGGCCTCATCAGGACTTGCCTTAATGTGGTGCTCCAGCTCCACTGAGAACCAAACACACACACACACTCCCCTTGATGTCTACTAGACATAGCTATAAACCACGCTCTTTACAGCTGTGTGCACACCAAGCGTGAGACAAAGTCAAAATGCTGTTAACTTTGTAATTAGCAGCTTTTTCCGCCATGCTAGGACATGTGGCGTTGGCCGTGTTTCAGCATCTCTCCACAGTGCTGCCATATTCCACAGCTAAAGGAAGGAGGACTGGAAGGCTAAATGTGTCTGTATAGACCAATGAGAAGAATGCAATTCTTGTCTCAATTTATAGGCCCTGGTAAACGGGTAGATTACCTTTTAAACGTCTGTTCATAACAATGACATATTGTATTTGGAAGACACTCCTAACCGAATTGTGAACTTCCCTTTGGGCAAAAAACCTGAGCCAGAAGCACTCTCTAAATCCATTACAAAGACAACACACACAAACCCATTTCATCCTCCGATGAGATTAGTCAAATTAGATATTATGGAAGCTGTAAGAATGAGGCAACAACGGCATACAAATCTCATTACACCCGACGGAATTTCCATTGTGCTCTAGAGGCTTTGTTTAGGCCGTTACCCTCCAGATCTGTGTTTCCATTCAGAAGAATTTTTTCCACAGCAGTCAACCAATAACAACAGTGACATCTTTTTTTGTGACACAACAGAACTCATCGTTCTGAACATCACAGCACACAGCCTCAGAAGAGAACACAACTGATGTTACGCCTCCAGCAGTTTGGCTCTAAAAGGACTGTTATCATAGCAGCTAGAGGGGTAGAAGGCTTCTCTGTTCTCTCCCAGCAGGCTGAGTACCAAACCAGAAAGTGCACTACCCCTTCCACTGAGGCGGAAGGATGTGTCAAAAATTGGGCTTAAAAAATAATAATTTTATTAAAGTATAAGCATATTAATAAACTTTAAAACATTTCTCTAGCCCCTCCTTCATCCCGGAATAAAGGATAGCAAAAAGGCACTAGCGGAGGTTAAGCTCATCTTTTGAAGATTATGATTCACTGTGCGATCTCCAACCACAGAGACTAGGCCGTCTTTATAATCCCCTGCTGCACGCTTTTGATAAACTCCCAGAGCACGTCATTCCACAGCTGATCATTACAGTGAGAGATAGGCGGGATGACTTCTTGTCCATTTCTATCAGCTATGACCTAATATTATAGATGGCCCAAAATCACATTTCTTTGCCTTGAATATCAGCGAATGATAGCCATCCTTAACCTATTCTTTTTTAAGTATGGGACTTGAATAAAGTTGGATTCTAAAAGGTTAATATTTCCTTGAATATCTGATCCAATAGTTTCTCCGGGTACTGGCTGTGTACAGACTAACCAGGAACCACATCTTAGATTCTGGCTGAAATAAGCAGAATAATCTTGTACATTTACATAAGCAGGAGAAAAAAAGAAACCTGATTCAATTCCACTCAACGTCATCAATTCTGTGACAAATCAAGCCTGAAATAGCACACAATTTGTAGTGTCTTGTTGTTGACTGTGTATTTTTTGCACTGGAGCAGCTATTATAACTATCAATTAGTATCAGTCATCTAATAAACTCAGAAATAACTCAAATGACTTGAATTCTGGTTCAGATGGACCTGAGCCAAGAATGGGGGGGGAGGCGGGGTTGGCCTTTATACGTTTCCTTAAGACGCCCATAAACTAATGCCATCTGCAATGACTGTCATTTGTGGAGAAGGAAACATTACTCGAGCCCAAGAAACTAGAAAAGCAGCTCTTGCCATGCATAAAGGTCTATGAGTTCGTACAGCCATAACACAATTACTCAATGTCAGGAGAGGGTTTAATAATCTGTAATGATAGAACACTGTGTGGCAGCAATAAAATGAAGTCACATATCAATGTCAGATTGAACTCGCGCAGCATTAGCGTAGCGCGTACAGCGTGAACGCAAACAAATGAAGAAAACAAGGCAGAGCTTTTTAAATAATGGGCTTCAGATAAATGTATGCACCTTCCACTTTAACATATGCCCGCTGTATTTCCTGCATTTCATCGGTCTGCCTTATTAGTCATGATTAAATATAATTAGAATAACAAATAGCCATATCAATGAACAAAACTGCTTAATCAATCCGTGAAATCTGATTTCTCGCCGCTGTAGTGCAAATTACATGCAGCACTTAAAACTATCAAATCGGAGGGAAATCTTCAGAGAGTCTGCGCTGAACATTTCGGATCGGTTTCTTTTTCTGAAATCTAATAGTCTTCGGGATAAATGCGATGCCGAACACTACCCACAAACTTGTCATGAATTATTCAAAACCATCTGCTACCAAACGGGAGCTGAAAAAGGATTTAGGGATATTTCGAGTCTTTGTGCTCTCATTCATCCAGTGGGCTCCATTCCCTCTGGCCCAGAAGCTCTCTTTCACTCTGAATGTATTACGGAGTGCAACACCCCTCCAGCACACACGGTGCCTCTCAAATGGAGAGCGCAGGTAGGATGGAGTCAAGAAGCTCCAATCCAGTAAAAAGATACTCAAACAATACTGGATTCACCAGGGCAGCACAGCGAAGACAGTAAAGTTAATCCGATTAAATGTGTACATAATATTGTTAAGCCCAAAGGAAAAAGCCTGCACTATAGTGAGCGAGGTCCCAGTCTGATGTGCAAGCACATCTACCTTAGTCAATGCATTCCCACTTCTTTCAAATGAGGTCACTAAGGACATAGAATACTCCACTGAAAATCAGCAGCCGTATTTATGCAAAACTAGGTGAATTAATCAGTGCCGTTTTTCCACACATCCTACAATTGCTGCCACTTAGCTTAATTAATGACAGGCTTGGGAAACTGGCCAATGTGTTGATTATTCCAACACATATTAATAAAATCACTTTTTATATATTGTAAATAATCATAAGATCAGTAAAATACATGCACTTCTTTATTTGCTGCCTTTAAGGAAGGGGTGCTATTCCAAGCTAAGCAGCTCTGACCGCGTACTGTAAGTCATCAGAATCAGACAGACAGGATTATTACGGACGCTTTGCATTTTAAAATCTATTAAGTAACAAATCAATCTCTGTTCACTCATCAGTCCATGTCATGCTCTCAAGTGGTCTGCTGTACCCAGAGAAGCGGCACGGTGGCGCAGCAGGTAGTGTCGCAGTCACAACTCCTGGAGGTTGTGGGTTCGAGTCCCTGTCTGTGAGGAGTGTGGTGTGTTCTCCCTGTGTCTACGTGGGTTTCCTCCGGGTGACTGTCTGTGAGGAGTGTGGTGTGTTCTCTTTGTGTCTGCATGGGTTTCCTCCGGGTGACTGTCTGTGAGGAGTGTGGTGTGTTCTCCCTGTGTCTGCGTGGGTTTCCTCCGGGTGACTGTCTGTGAGGAGTGTGGTGTGTTCTCTCTGTGTAAAAACTCTTAACTTTGGACAGACACTGACAACTTTTCTCCCTTCTTTAAGACGTATGAAATATGCTCGAATAATTATACTCACGTAGGAATCTTTTTAATCCTCCCTTTCCTCCACATGAAAAACAATCACATGAAACAGTGAAGCTGGAGTGAATCAATTTGCCTTCTTTTGCGTATGATATAAGTACAAATACGCACCCAGGCCAGGCAGGCCCAGGCCTTGGCTCGCAGCAGATTAACCAGGCCAGAGAGAACTGCGTCCAGAACTCCTCTAATAAAATTTGGGTGTTAAATAAACGGTGCTGTGGATCTCAGAGGGCCTGTGGAGCTCTAACTAGCTCTGGCCTGGCTTCAGTCGCTGCACAGCCTGTCTCTGTGTTTATGTTCGAAGCAGGGGAGTTGCCTTCATGACGATTTATTGACGCAAGATCCCCTCGGCTCGGCCTGCCAGCAATTAATCACGGCGGGAGAGGGGCTTGTTCAGGCACAGGCCTGGGAGAGGGAGAGACACAGAAAGAGCGAGAGAAAGAGAGACAGCAAGAGAGAGAGAGAGAGAGAGACTAAGCCAGGCATGTAACCTACTTGTGGAGTCAGTGCAACATATGGTCCCTCGAGCCAGGATCACCACCCAAGAAGCGGACCGACAAAAGGCCTCTTACTTTCCCTGACTTTTCCCAGTGCCCTACTTCACCAGAGAGGAAAGGCTTTCTCTCTCTCTCTTCAAACACAGCAGTGTATTTCCTGTAAGTAAACTCTGTTTTTAAAGTCCAATTTGATATCAACCTTCCACATCAATGTTGCACGGTCGATTACTACAGACAATGACGGGCACGTCAGGACACAGCCCTGTGCTTAGTAAACTATATCACATTTCCTCAAATATACTTTAATAAACTTATAGAAGACAATGGGCAGCTGCTAACCCTAACCCTTGCATTGTCAAATTTAAATCATGGTGTCTGTAGATAGAGATGAGGCTAGTTTATTCCTGCAAAAAGACATGTGCTTCCTAAATTAAAGGCCTGAAGAAATAATTGGATTTAAAGGACACATTAGATCTCACAACACTTCAACCCACACAAGCCAACCTGCAAATGTACTGCGCCTTTAAAACTGCTATGACAACCTGCTGGACTCAAAAACCGTATTCCCTTGTGGTTCTGTCCACTCCTCACTGTTGCCCTCTGCAAAAGTAACTATTGTGTTTTTAAACTTGTTTTATAAAGAGGTTGTGGGTTCAAGTCCCTGGAAAAACGCAAGTAAACTGGAGACACTCAGGTCAATGTTAAAGTTGATTATTATACACTTTATTGGCGCAGCAGGTAGGTGTCGCAGTCACACAGCTCCAGGGACCTGGAGGTTGTGGGTTCGAGTCCCGCTCCGGGTGACTGCCTGTGAGGAGTGTGGTGTGTTCTCTCTGTGTCTGCGTGGGTTTCCTCCGGGTGACTGTCTGTGAGGAGTGTGGTGTGTTCTCCCTGTGTCTGCGTGGGTTTCCTCCAGGTGACTGTCTGTGAGGAGTGTGGTGTGTTCTCCCTGTGTCTGCGTGGGTTTCCTCCGGGTGACTGTCTGTGAGGAGTGTGGTGTGTTCTCCCTGTGTCTGCGTGGGTTTCCTCCGGGTGACTGTCTGTGAGGAGTTTGGTGTGTTCTCTCTGTGTCTGCGTGGGTTTCCTCCGGGTGACTGTCTGTGAGGAGTGTGGTGTGTTCTCCCTGTGTCTGCGTGGGTTTCCTCCAGGTGACTGTCTGTGAGGAGTGTGGTGTGTTCTCCCTGTGTCTGCGTGGGTTTCCTCCGGGTGACTGTCTGTGAGGAGTTTGGTGTGTTCTCTCTGTGTCTGCGTGGGTTTCCTCCGGGTGACTGTCTGTGAGGAGTTTGATGTGTTCTCTCTGTGTCTGCGTGGGTTTCCTCCGGGTGACTGTCTGTGAGGAGTGTGGTGTGTTCTCTCTGTGTCTGCGTGGGTGTCCTCCACGTGCACCTGTTTCCTCCTATGCTCCAAAAACACACGTTGGTAAGTGGATCGGTGACCCAAATGTGTCTGTAGGGGTGTGTGTGTGTGTGTGTTCCTGCATTGTGCCCGACGACTCTGGGTATTCTCCGGACCCACCGCCACCCTGAACTTGATCATTAAAAGTAGAATTTATTAATTAAATATTAAATGAAACATTCTCCTTTTAATTATTTATTTATAATGCAGTTATATAATATTTTATCAAAAAAGCTCCATAGTTTTAATGTTAAAACCTGAATTAAAACTGCCATTGTGTAAACGTACCACCAATGAAGCAGATTCAGACTGATTTTCAACTAAATTAACATGTAGCATCATTTATTTTCCCACTAAAGAGGTAGACTGCAGGTCTACAGGGGGTAACGTAATAATGCTTCATTCCGTGTGTGTGTGATGCCTGTTATTACATTTCTAGGCCTATAGCCTCCTTCACACTGGACATTTGAAGTTTGAGAAAGTCTGAGAAAAATAGGTGAGGCCAAAGAGAGACCGGGACACATGGCTTAAAACTTTACTCCATTTTGGATGTACAGTACAGCAGTACAAAGTCCAGCGCAGTCAAGGTCACCACAAAGCTGCAGCGCTACTGGTCACGGATGTGAATTCGCAGGTCAACATTCACCAACCTTGAACCATTGACTTGAAATTTATTTTCCCCAGGGGTCTGAAGCAGGAAATCTCTCATTGTGGTAAATTTTATTAAAATAAATGAGATTTCTCTAGCGAAACTACCCTCACTGAAGTCTAGTGTTAATACGGCTTGTCAGAGGACAATAAACAAATGCTTACTGTGTGGAAATTCTTCATTTCAATTTTAAGTCCTCCATTTGAGGTGACGGCATAATATCAGTTTTTTAAACAATTTCTATAAAAGGTTTGAGGTTTAAAAAAAATGTACAAAATTGAACGGCATAGACATGTATAATTTCTAAAGAAGCTAACACCAAATCCGTGTTGGATTTGCAAGTACATGGGAATATTTGTATAAATTTGATTAGATTTTCTCCCCTGAAATATTCATCCATGCCATTAGAAAAATAAACAAAAACATTCGACCGCAGTTACTGACTGATAATCTCCAAACAAATCTGTTTTGAGGAGGAGTTCCACATATCCAAATTGACGCAGACATCTTGGCTTAAAACTCCCACATCGCTGCACTCCCTCCCAAATCAGTCAGAAAGCATTGAGCTCTACAAGTGTATTGGCATTTCTGCTGGGTCATGTAATGGACAGAAAACGCAATAGATGGACTTATTTCTCTACAGCTGTGACATATGGCTTTGATCGCAAGTTCATGGAGTTAATGACTGCAGCTCTTTTCATTGTAATTAGCCCTCTACCATGCCAGGGACATGACACAACATGCAATTAGTAACAAAAAAAATAACTGAAAATGAAAGTGGTTTAAAAATTGTTCTAGTACAAAGTGGCCTGCTGGCTCAGAATATGGCAAATTGCCCTATATCCTCTGCTGTGTGATTATGTAAAAAAGGGAGCCACCCAAAAATTTCAGGTCCAAACAATTGCAAGCAAAAGTTATACCATGGAAACCAAAACACACACACACACACACACACACCTCTTCAGCCAAAGCTGCATGATTTAAATTCCCAAGGACGTACAGGGCATGAATCCAATCAACACAACTGGACTTCAAAACATCCAAAGCATTAGATAACCTATTACTAATGCCTAGTGAAGGTGGAGAAGAAACATTCATCTTCTACATTAAAGCACTACGTAATGTCATTTTGGGGGACACTGAATGTACATTTAAGCTATTTAAACTTGTCCACCCTATAAACAGAACTGTTCCTTTGTGCCGTTTTTTCTGCCAAGTACCGTGATCATTTATTACGGTCATCCATGTTTTTCAGCTCCAAAGAAAACACTTCACGATTGAAATGTTGCCAAATTATTTCAGTCGTCCTTTAAAACAAATCAAGGTTGTTGAGTGCGGTTCAAAACAGAGCAGGAGAAACAACCTATTCGTCCTGAGGTAGATTCTGTCACTAATCTGTCACATTTAACAACGTTTGACTTTATGATGAGCTTAATTTCAGAGTATAAGTCCATCTCATGTCTGGGGTAACGCTCTCAGCCTCTCTACAACACTGATGGTAAGGCTGTGATTACGTGCCTGGTGTAGAGTAGCTGGGCCATGGGCTCTGTCCTGCTCCCAGAACACTGGCGTCTACAGCTGGATTGGATTGTGTCCTCCACCCGCATGCCCTAGGGCCAAGACATCATTAGTGCCAGCCATTTGGGGCAGTAAAACCTGCAGATTAGCTGTTCTGACGTCAGACAAGCTCCCCAGACCAGGCAGCCTCCACATACGGGAGGAGGGGGTGGCGTAAAAAGACTGCCAGACAATGGCCTGCGTCACTCAGCAAAGTAGTGTCTGGAGGCTGGGGGCTTGGGCCGAACTGGGAAGTTTGGGCCAGAACATTTATGAGGCTGGGGGAAAGCTGGGAGGGTGATAAATATACTTTCCAGCAAGATTATACCGGAGAGATTTTAAGTTGCTATTAAAATAAAAGGCAAGAAACTGGACCAAGTAAGAATGCATGGAGAGCAAATAGTGAGATCATTACACCAGAGTGGAAGGTGAATCTCCAAGCATGATACAGCTACAACATGTTTAGCCATGTTTAAGGCAATGAGCAATAGCAACAAGTGACCACAATCTTAATAAAATAAGGTACGCACAATGATACTGTTACCATACGGACACTGGGGATATAACTGCCTTAAAAGTTGGCATTCAATAGATTTTCGATTTGATGACATTTATCTAAGACATCTATCTAAGACTAGACATTAGCTAGTGCTGGGCGATATGAGCGCAAATCAACATCACGATTAATTGTACATTTTACCATGATTCCGATTAATGAACGGTTATTTTGTTACTGTATTTTTGACTCACAGTTCAGTGTCGAGGCTTGTGCTGTAAATATGCTCCAGTGTTAAAGCTGGGATATTTCTCTAATGTTGCTGGGAGCTTGTCTTCTCTTGTTTTTTTACTACTAACAACAACTAAATAAACACCAATGTTCTTTAGCGCACCTCCTTAAACCACAATGTTTATGTTTACAAATGGGGCAGAGTCTTGTACAGATTACAGGGTTGAAAGTGTTATGAAGTGGCATCGGTCGCTCCATTGTAACAGGCAGCAAATGTCACTTACAAGTGTGTGATATGCAGACACATTGGAATCTACAAGCAGCCAGCAGCCCATATGATGCTGGTGTTTGATGAACATCAGTATAATCAGCCAGATATTTTCAGAGTCAGGAAGATATGAGTGAAAAATAACACTTTGTACAGATAATCATTTACTACTGAGCAAACTTTTTACTGCGTTATAAAAGACAATACCTTTATAACAGGGCAATCAAACACTGGGGCTCTAAAATACGGACAATATTTCGCTTTCTTAAGCTCAAGCAAAGGAGTAACATTTTAAATATTTAATTAAAATAAGTCTGCTTTCCAAATAAATAGAAACAACAATAAAATTATGAGATCTGTGCTTGCATCTGTTTGCTAGCGGAGATCAAGCACTTTTCTGTGCTGTTTGTTCTTGTAAAGATGTTAAACCATCTCCTTGCAGCTTGAGAGTATTTTCAAAGAAAGTATTATCCAAGGACAGACAGCACTCAACCCTGAAGTAACAGTGAGCGTAGTAAAGGCTGTCTGCAGTGCAGTATCAATCACAATTGCATTAAAAAATATCTTTTAAAGGCTGATAAGTGGGAATTTTCAGCCCTTTAATATCCCACTGAATACTGAACACCAATCACTTCATTGTAGTGAGGCTAGTTTACAGAGCTGCACTGCTGTTGTGGGTTTC
This sequence comes from Hoplias malabaricus, assembly GCF_029633855.1. Lineage (NCBI taxonomy): Eukaryota > Metazoa > Chordata > Actinopteri > Characiformes > Erythrinidae > Hoplias > Hoplias malabaricus. The sequence goes on along the minus strand of NC_089811.1, from coordinate 40,086,235 downwards.
TGCCCTGTTTACTTTTCCAAAGGGGAAAACACGTGTATCATGAGAACTTCCCCAGAGTGGCTCAGTGCTATACCGTCAGAAGAGCAGTATTCAAAGCTCAAGTCAAGAAACATCATCCATTTTACAAGATAAAGTAGATTTAATTGTATGTGAGTTTAAGATGTACAGAGGACTATGTAGCACTGCTGATGAGAACCTACACCCACTTTCACTTTGGTTTGCGCTAAAAGGCCAGAACTTCATACAGTAAAAAGATATTACAAACTTAAATTGTCCTCAAATTCCACTCATACCTACTTTTCTACTTCAACTGAGAAATAAATAACATGACAGTGCTTCTGATATTGTCTAAGAACGTCTTATTGAAAGTTATAAACGAAAACACCAGCGGTCATGATCCTCTCACATAAGCTCAACTTAAAGTCTAAGCAGCAGCTCTATGAAAGTGTCACACAAATAAATACAGTGGAGTTTGAGTTCCTAACTTATGTTTATTGATAGTCAGAAAACATGTTATTTCTTACTAATTGAAGGAATAAGGTTTAAAAGACCGTTGGTCCCCCCCCCCCAACCGTGTTCGGAGACTCTAATAGGCGTCTTGCCTGTGACGTAGATGGTGGACAACAACTCTAGAAGTCACACTTAATTTAATGCAAAATGACGAAAAGGTGTTGTTTTTGGCTGCGATCATTCAATGTACAGTGGGACATCTGAGAACAAATGGCCCAAAGATCCCAAAATATCCAGAAAATGGACTAAATTTGTCAACTTTAAACGGACACTTTGGAAAGGACCGTCCGCTCACTCCGTTATCTGTAGCTCATTTCACTGGCGCTTTTCCAACTATATGGGCATGTAAGGACACCAACGAAAGGTGTATAAGAGCCTCTGTAACATGGAGGTAAACAGGGTAAGGACACTCACTTCGCCTGTTTTAGTTGGTGTTAGTTAACGTTAGCTTGACTCGCTAAACTCGGTGGCTCAGATTATACTCGGCTACGTAGCTGCATTACGGAGGTTTATAGTGTTGGATGAATTCGAGTTCGACTTCGATCACATTTACAAGAATAACGGTACCTCTACATTTGAGTTTAGCTTATTGCTAGGCTATCGTCATGAATAATGTTGGTTATTTAGCTAGATACTGTCATAACAGTCAGTCATAACGGTGTTTTACCGCGGCGTTGTTCAGCTGTTGTCCACCAGTGACGTCACGGTTGCGTTCAAGAATTTCCGTAGCGAGCTCGGGTTTTTCCCGTCAATTTAATAAAATTGTCAGTTTTAAAGCAAATTAAGCAGCTATTTTCATTTTAATTCATACTTATATATGTCAGTAACTAAAATAATGTCAAATATTCATGGAGGTCCATTAAGTGGTGCTTAGCCTTTAAGACTATATAATGATATCTAAATTACAATATAGAGTGGATACAAAATGTGTCTTAGAGTGCACAGTGCAAGATGTACTGCTAAATATAAGATACTTTTTATCCACTTTATATTGCAATCAAAAGATCATTATATTGATTAGCAGGAGGCTAATGCGACATCGGAGGCAAAAAGCTAGTGTTTTCCAGAATATTCTGTGAAACCCTGCACGCCAACAGGACATGAGGCAAACACTGGCAACCTAAAATCACTTAAAAAATAAACCAAGTTAGTGTTTATAAACGTACACAATTGATGGCACACTGGACCAGAAATCACCCCACATGCAAAGCCCCTTGCTGTTAGCAAACATGGTTATGACGACAGGAAGACAGGGTTTATTTGAATTCAATGCCAGGCATCGTCTGCATGCTTTGCCTCCCCTGCCCACACTGACCGTTCACTACCCAGCTCGGATGAGCTGCTGGAGGTCTACAACTTCTGCAAGGCTGAACAAGGCTGAGCAGTTTTAAAAATCTGTGCCCTGAGGTTTTAGAAAGTGGTAAAGGTGTACGCATCTACAGGTTAAAAGCTGCTTCTTGAGGGAGACATATTATACCCTTGTACACAGTTTACCTCAGATGGTAACACATGAAATTACACTAAATAATTGAGACAAGTTGTAAAAAATACAAAAATAATTTGCTTAATTAAAAAAATAAGAAAACTGAATGCTAAAACTGTATGCTCCAAAGCAAAAGTCCATATATTTTTAGTTTTATTAAGCATTAAATGAAGTTGTCGACACTTAAAGTAAACGTGTATCCATACTGACTGCCTACATTTTTTTGTGTTCTTCTTATTCAGGTTTACAGTGTAATACGCCACAGTTTAGCCCCACACGCGTGAACAGCTGTGAAGAGCAAGGAGAAAAGGCTTTCACCTTTAGACACATCCCTCCCCCCTCCCTTTAATGTCTAGACATGTCACACGTCTTAGGAGAACTTAATTTGGGCTTTCAGATAGGTTTCATACTACATTAATGCATTTAATGGATCCATTAAGAGCATGGCAGCTAAAAGGATATTCCAGCATTAAACTGTCATTTAAAGTTGTTTGTTATGTAGCATTCTGCAGTGGTTTGAGGGAACTCACTCTCATCTTTTGGTGTCCTCTCACTACGTAACCAACCACAGCCCTTAGGAATCCTTATATCTCTCAAAAATAAAAAATAAAAACCGACCTCAAATTGTTTTCAAAATTACATTTCTGGATTATTCCATTATCTAATGTAAAGTCAAATCCATCCCACAGCACACACACAGCACATTTAAGGTTCATTTTCAACCATTTTCATGCTGCTGATGGCCTTCACGGCCCCTAACATTTACGTATGTAGCGTACCTTGTGTAGGTGTAGCATTAATTTCTATGAATAAGCACAACTGACTCACCAAACGGACACACAATATGTGATGCATAAGTAAAAGCGAAGATAACAGCTAGTATATATCTAGCTTAAGAGATACGTAAACATATCTAGCACACGTAGCCATAGTTATTTCCTTAATGTTGGCCAAATTATCCCATTGACATCGCAGCACATCTGAATAAATAAACAACTAATTCAGTATGACCTTTTCTATTCTATTTGAGACAACATTTGGGCTCCCTCATGCCTCACTGGCTTTGTATTCAATCAAACAGACTCTGTAGCAAAGATCTGGCTTCAAATTATTGCATATTTTCTCTCTGAGTTAGAGTTCCCAGTGGTAAACAACCACGGCCAAATTGGTTTCTACAACCCTATGACTTATTCCTGGATTCAAATCCTAAATCTAGAATGCACCTTTTCTTTAAAATATACATCTGTCCAGATGCAGAGACAATGAGCTCTTAGTGCAAATGTAAATGGAATAACACGTCAACTCCTTAAGCAGCTTAGCGAACGGCGAGCGTTTGAGGTGTTATCAGGCACAGGTTTCAGCTCACAGTACAAGAAAACCCATCAGATCATTAGATCAAGCCTGGATTAGAAGGAGTGGTCACCAAGGCCTAGGACACTATTAAACCCAGAAGGCGGGGAAGGAAATGATCTGCTAATGAGCTTCACTTCTCTTGTTTGCCCTCTGGACCAAAGAAGGCACCTAGAGTAAGCATTGTGTTTTCACCAGAATTCAAGAGGAGATTTCAACTATTGGATTCTTGGATTAAAACTAGAGTTGAAGGAAATCCTCTAACTGAAATGTTATCAGGTTTAAACAAATCTGTCGATGTCTAAAAGCTCCATCAGCCAAAGTCACAGTGTCTGAAAGCTTCAGTGCTTTTATATAAGTAAAAACGAATGATGAAACATGGTCCTGGGAAGATGCAGAGCTGTAAATCCTTCATTTTCTGAGGGTGAAGTGAGGATTCAGACATAAGCAGTGGAAGACTAACCCAGCCTATTGTGTACATAAACAGCAATGAGCATGGAACAGAGGAAAGTGATATCTCCTGTTGTTATTTTCCACATTCCGACATGCTCCAACCACTGCTGTTGGTGTATGTGCTGTATTTCTGATGTTACCGTTTCTGCAAGCCTTAACCCAAGTGAAAGCACCAAACTGGGCCACGTTTGCAGAGGCTGTGAAAGTAAAAGAAACAAACATCAAATGACAATACCCTTATTTTACCAGTGGCAGGGGAACAGCAGGCCTCCTGGAGGTGACACACGTTTCCGATCAGACTAAACCTTACGCGTTTTACCGTAAAAGCTGACAAAATAGTGAAACTGAGCTCAGCGGGGTTGTAAAGCATCCCTGGGCAACAGTTAATGACAGCACAGGCTTGAGACCTGCACATAGCAAGGCCTAGCAAAGGCATGACTCAATCCAGCAAGGCCTTGGAGAAATAGCCACAGGCAAGAGAATGAGAACAGCCTAACAATGTCCACATAGCAGGTAATGAGCCCAAAAATTTGAGACACACACACTCACAAAAATACTGCTATTTTCTTTTGTTTCCAACTAGGAAAGTGAAAAGGAAATAATCCGCAGAGAGAGAAAAAGAAAGAGGCCGTGGAGGGAAAACAGCCTAAAATAGCTTTCCATTTTCTGAAGATGACAGTTGGCCAAAGCACCCATAGCAGGGACAGATCAGGGACACTTATCCGAGTGAAAATCCAAAGGGCTTTCTGGCACCTCAAGGCTCTCTCTCTCAGCCCTTAAGGCCCATCACATGCCACTCCTAAAGGGGAAAAAAACAAGATACCCTGCCAAGAAATACTAGTCTGTAATGACAGAATTCTGGATCACACACACGTTACTTACAGACGGCCGCCAGTGAACAGGAGACCGTCTCCTGCTGTTAATGTTGTAGCCTCAATTTTCAAGAGACCAGGTAAATGCCCATATCCGTAATCTGCATATCCTATAAGATACTGGAAACATTCATCTGACACTTGACTCCAAACTGATGTATGGCAGCGTGGGCTGTCTCTGCCATGCACAGATATTCTTTTTGGCCAAGATAGAGGCAGGATATCATCAACACTTTCTGAGGAAGACAAGGGAAGGCAGACACGACCCTATCACAAATGTATAATTGTACATTTGTTGATGCATGCCTGCTGTTTCAGACAGGTCTGCTTTCGTTGCAGCATCATCTTGACAATCTCCTTGCCGTACGCATCACAGATGTGTCTGATTCTTGGCCTCTGTGAGCAATAAAACCCACCAGACACCAAAGACAGGCAGACGTCTGGCCCACAAGACTATACATGACATATTTTGCAATGTTGAGATTATTCATGTCACATCGCCGTCTTTGATCAAGTCGAACATATCCAACAGGATTTACTTGCCTTTTAAAAACAAGTGTATCTCATTCATCGCTGCAAACCCAGAAGAGAGAAGCAGGCCGCTCTTACCTCGGTGACTGTGGGAACTCATTTCGGCCGATTTCTCTCTCTCTCAGGCCACGGTGTGAGGGAAGAGAGCTGAGGTAAAGAAGGGGTTCAGAGGGAATGTTTGTGTCCGGGCAGATGAGGGGGTGGAGAGAACCCCACTGCTCCCTTCGTGGGGAAAAAACACCATCCACTGGTCACTGATCCCACTGGACGTGTGAGGAAAACGGGTGGTGATAGAACTCTCAGGTGTTCATAGTGCACCCCGCGGTCAAGGGCTACTCCAGTCTCGTCAGTCCTTCTGGTTCACCCACTAGGAAACTGGGACACGACGCACTGAAACACACAGCAACAGCAAAATCAATAACAGGAACAATAAGCACATTTTGTTTTCTTTCTTTTTTTAGGGCCAGTTCTACATAGTGGACTTCGATTCCTTATTTCAGACACACATGCAGCGCTGAGGGAGTAAATAAGTGAACACTTACTGCCTTAGCATTAAGGGCATTTGGGCTTAAACTAGTATTTAATGTGTCATTTGTCGTGTTTTGTGACATATTTTATACCACAGCTTTGCTACCCTCAGTCTGGCTGATCACAATGCTTCTTCAGAAGTTAGTTTTCCCAAGTGTTTAAAGAGGGATTATGGCACCACTTCAGGAGGGAGGCATTTTCACAACAGGTGGTTGTAAATGGTTAGACCGAGTGCCTCTTTAATAAACCTCAGTAAACAAAAGAAATGTATTTGCTCCTTAATTATTCCAAAAAACAATGACCTACACTCACCAGAGAAATGTGTTCATTTAAAAAAATGAGTCAGGATTTCCCATCATGAAGACATTTGGTCCTCAGGGCTAAAAACAAAAACACAATAATGCTAAGACCTCTGTGAGTACATAGTGCAAGCAGTCTGTTTGAGAGAATCTGACCCGCACCATGCCAGAAGGATACGTGACAGTTTTAACATAGAGCACAACAGAGTAGGAATCCACTACCCTCAGAAACCTGACACTATTGACACTGTCCTACACCGTAATCTTTTTCTTACCGAACAAGCAAAACCCATAACAAAGCACAGCTCAATGACAAACATGTCAAGTGCATGTCCCCGCTGTGTGTGTCTGTGCAAGCATGCATTCTGTTCCACTGCACCAGGCAAAATGGAGCCAGTCTGACAGCATAACTACAATCTTTTTTACTCACAGCAGCACACAGCATCCAGGCAGGGCTTAGCTGGGTTACGTAACTCCAAATATCTCCTGTTAAGGGGAAAGGGAGGGGTCTACTGTGAGGCACAGCTCTCAGGGATATTCCCCCACGCTTTAAAGCTTAGACTTGCTTCAGATAAAGCAACGGAAAAGGGGAGTGCCTCTAACAACAGCTCAACGTGTGTGAATGAACACTGCGCAACAGCACGAGGTTAAACAGCCAGACTGATGACTCTCCGACTGTCTCTTTAGGCCTCAGTGCTGAATGAGAGATAGTCAAGACCACTGTGCAACCAAATCACAGGCTTTAGCAACCGCATACAAGTACGTGTGCAAGCAACGAATATTAAAATAGATATTCATCTGTCAGTGTTTTGGTTTAGCTACAGAAAATGCTCACTGCTGCGGGTCTGGAACCTCTCACACTTTCAGTTTCATGACGTTCAGGGAAAGTGTCCCAAAAATAAGACTAGAATCAAGAGACGGAGTTTGCTAAAGGAAGGCATTAGGATGATGATACTTTTAAGGAGCCTTGACAAACAGAAAACGATAATAAACACCCTGCCATCACTAAGTGATTTGGTTGGATTATGCTATTCTTATTATTCTGTTATGTCCCTTTGATCATTTTTATGGCTTGGCTCTTTTTGGTTTATATTATATATACAATATATATACAATATATAGACAATGAAAGTGAAACAGCCAATCAATGGGAGCAGCCTGGTGGCCAATCTTCATTAACTGCACATTGCACCAGTAAGACCATGTGCATCCAATGGTTCAAACACTGTGTCCTGAAGGCGGTGCCGTGTATCAGGACGACAACGCACCAATACACACAGCGAGACTGGTGAAAGACTGGTTTGATGAACATGAAAGCGAAGTTGAACATCTCCCATGGCCTGCACAGTCACCAGATCTAAATATTATTGAGCCACTTTGGGGTGTTTTGGAGGAGCGAGTCAGGAAACGTTTTCCTCCACCAGCATCACGTAGAGACCTGGCCACTATCCTGCAAGAAGAATGGCTTCAAATCCCTCTGACCACTGTGCAGGACTTGTGTATGTCATTCCCAAGACCAACTGACGCTGTATCGGCCGCAAAAGGAGGCCCTACACCACACTAATACATTACTGTGGTCTAAAACCAGGTTTTTCACTTTCATTGTCCAACCCCTGTATGTGTATATCTCTCTACAAATATAAAAACGCACCATATTTACATTCAAAATATTGACTGTAATGTTAACAAAAATGTATCTATTTTTTACTTAATATTTACAAATTATTTCATATTTTACTCCCGTTTTTATCCCAGAAGAATACTTTAATTATTTTGCAGGACACAGGGTGCTTGAAAGGAGGATTTTTCACCATAAGATGGGCTCCAGATCCATCCTCCACTTTAGTGTATGGCACATAGATTGCCTTTATTCAACAAACATTTATTAAAGACTCATTCAACACTTTGTGTGCAGAGAGGAAGCAATCACCCACTCTAATGAAAGAAAACATTCCTCCTCCTCCTCTTCCTCCCATCAACTCATCAACACGGATCACACAAACACACACACAGTGAGAAACAAACACGCACACACACTCTCTCTCTCAAGGACAGGGAATGAGTTGGGGAGCTGGTCACATTTGTCCCACTGAGAAAAGATCTGCATTGATCTGCTGCTGAATGTAAAACAAAGGCAAGTATTCAAACCCGTTATTTCAGACCAACAGCAAGAGAAGTGACTTTAATCAACTCAAAAGGTGCTGAGGAGAGTTCTGAAAGTGAGTTACATCACCAGTCTGAGGAAGAGGACAGCAGTAATGCAGGATTAAGCTGCTGGGTTTGGAGAGGAGCATCTCTGGCAGACTGCTGAGCGAGTGAACAGCCTTTAAGAGTCGTCTCTGTTTCCAGCTCTATCTCCGAGTGCGTCTGGCTCTTGCATGGGGCCAGGTGGCGTGGATTAGATGTGCTGGAGTCAGCTTACCCCTGCAGCACTTACACTCGCCACCAACACAACAAACCACCCATGGTGGCATCTCTGTTGTCTCAAAGCAGGGAAGACAAAGCACAGTATTCTCTTTTTAAAGAAGCCATTTTACCAGCCAACAGCAGAATACAAGATTTATAAAAGAGTAAGAAACATGAGAAGAATCAAGTCGCTTTGTAGTCCCGGAGTGAACCAGTTTATGTTTCATGGAGCAGGCCTCCAGTATGGAAGTGGCCATATTTAAAATAGGCTTAGTACAAACCCTTTAACACATCCAGGCCACCAGGGGACAGTATAATGGCCATTTCAATCCACAAAGAAGAATCATTGAAGAAAATGCCTATTAGCTCTCATTTTATACACACACACACACACACACACACACACACACACACACACACACACACACACACACACACACACACACACACACACACACAAACAAACACACACACACTGCTGATGTTGATTTATATTCATAAATATTTAAAAACCCTAGACACTGGAACTAAATCCAAGTGGAGAAAGTAAACACTGATTTACAAATCAAAATATCACCTGCGCACAGACTTTCCAATGCTCCATTAAAACAATGGCCTATATTCTTTACAAAACACAAACACAAAGCAGGCAAAGTGTGCAGCAATCCATAAATGTACACGTTATTGAATGTTGAATTCTCAAATAAATTACTTTCACAAAACACTGCACACATTGTGGACTTTAAGTCTATAACATGCTTCCATTAAGTCATTTATGTCGTCACTGCTTCGTTTTGAACTGCAAATAAAACCCCATGCAGATTCTGCAGCATGGGGGGCTCGCTCTCTGTCTGTCGGCTCCTGCAACTCTTTCACGTGAAACCTCCGTGGGTGCTTGATTAAAGTGGTCTTATTTCCACCTCTCAGTATGCTGGCGTAACACACACTGTCTAACACACGCTGTCTTGCTTTTCAGCACTTCCCGGTCTAATGCCCTTTACACACATGCGCAGTAATCCAGCAATGTTCCAGACTTTACCCGGAGGAACTGTGTGTGTGTGAACGCAAACACCCGCAACATTCGTCCCAGACATCACCTGGACTGCATCCTCCTGGGCCCCTAGTAAAGACTCCGGGCGCATGTGAGGATGCAGCGGGAAATGTTCTAGTCGTAGTAGCAGTAATTGTAGTAATAGTTAGGAGTCCATGAAAACTTCAGTGTAGGCTGGACACCTCGTCTGAAACAGGCAACAGGAGAGCTCTACAGTCAATGATCCATCAGCGTCCGGCCAGACAGGACAAGCCTGGCGCAAAATTTCCTGCTGTGTGCTGCATGTGGGAATGCACCGCTCCAGACCGAACTCTGCAGAGTTTCGCTAGAGATTCTCCGGAGTTCATGTGCGAGAGCGGCAGTAGTTACCAACTGACGTTGTTGCAGGTTTATTGTAAGATGCGGAATGGAATCTGATGAGCTGCGATGTCTGGTTATTTTACCTTACAGTGGGTTCAAGGCCCAGCGCAAGCTACAGTAGGGGTGGGCGATATGGTTCTAAAACAATATAACGATATCCCAGGGTATTTTTGCAATGACGATATTCTTGGCGATATGAAAAACACTGAAAAATACTTCTATTAATTTTCAGAAAATATTATTGTAACATAAGTAACGTTATATTAATATTAATTATATTCAATTAATATTATATTTAATTTCTTTTTTTAATTACCATATAAAACATTTTATTTTTGTACAAATCTAATAATTCCAAACAGTCAGAAGGAGAAAACAAATAAATGTAAACAACCATAACTTACCAAGATTCTGATACTGTATAAAATATATATAGGATATTGATATTTTGTTTCCAAACCACCTCCACACAACTGAAGTCACTTTTTTTTTTGAGCGTAGAGCAATTTCCACCGTACTTCACTGTGTCTAAATGACTCACGTAATCAGTGTACGCCATGTTATGTGTAACTGCATGACGTCATTACGGAAACAAGTCAGAATATGACAATAATTGTTATTTTTTATATTGTTTGAGGAAAAAAATTGCGATATTATTGTGCACGATACGATTCTGCCCTAAGCAGTTCGCCGAGTGAACAACATCAATATCAGACTAGTGATCTACCGATTTTTGGCATTTTTTATAATATCGGCATTGGCCGATATATTAGCGCAAGAGGCCGATTTTTACACAATGCACACAGGCAATGCGTCATTCTGGCTGTTAGAGCGCCCCTTGTGTCCATTTTGCCATCTTACAGGCCTCTTACATCAGTGAACGCAGAAGTACAGGAGTACAAGCCTCCAACCTGTAGCCGTCTCATCAGAGAAAAGGGTAAGAATTATTTTCTCTTCTTCAGCTCTCACTTTTTGTTACTGGCTGCTGTTTGTAACACACACTCAATAATCTGCATCATAAACGACTGAGTTGATAGTTGTAACACTAGAAACGCAACGTTATTTAGCCTTTTATTTGGCTCATTGGTCGGCGGTGCCTATAAAAATCACTCATTGTTTTATCCATCAGTATGTCTCAAGTACTACAGGTCCAAAGTCGACAGTTAATGTACCAAATTAAAGCTTAAAGTCATTGATTTTCATTGATTTAATCATTTTATATATAATCTCACTCAATAAATAAGTATTTTTGCTGTTACTGGAAAAAATATTAGTGACAGTACAGATTTTCAGGTTTTTCACTGCGCCATATTTGAGTAATGTGTACATATCATACACCAATCAAACGGTCAGGCTCAGGATCACGAAGATATACACTAAAATGTAGGACTAAGGAATTGAAGCCAAAAAAGCCCACAAGCGGCTCACACACAAAGTTGGCACAGCAGCGCTTACCTTAAATAGTCCCCTTTAAAACGAGACTAAATCTGAGTCAAACTTCTCCGTCAAACCGTTTGTGAGTAATCCTCATGTTTGTGTTGATATTATTGTGCACGATACGATACTGCCCTAAGCTACAGAATGGAATCTGGACAGGTGTGTGTCAGCCCTCTGTCTGTGTGATATCCAATGAGTGAATAACATCAATATCAGACCCAACACCCATACAGTATTTCATCGGACTCATCTCTATTCAACAATGTGTTGGTAAAAACGTCAAATATACATTGTGTATGAAATCAATGTGTGAATCTTAATCTTAAAAGATGAGAACAGAACAGAGCTGTCAGTTTGTTGCTAGCGCTTCTGTGGCAAACACTTCTGATACATTTCTGCCATTTTTTAAAAGTCTGAGGTTGTAAAATGTTTTCTCAGGTTGTGGGGCGGGTCGAAAGGCCTCTCTCACACTCGGTACAATGCCCCCGCTGCAAGTTCAGCCATGCCAGCGCACGTGTGTTTGAAAGAGAAAGCCAGAACAGAAGCACTCTGACCTCAACACACCTCTTCACATCACACTCAAAGAGACAGGTCAGAGACTGAGCCAGAGGGAGGACAGGCTCACACACTCCATTGTTGTTGCATGCGTCACACACCTACTTTCATGGAGGTGGCTGGTATCTTATGAGCACATCAAAACACCTTGTCTTTAGTGATTCACACTGTCTCGCACAAAGAGTCTCAGTTATAGTAACAAAGGGCCAAATTTGGGTCTAAACAAAAGCGATATGTTACTACACACACACTCTTTCTTATTACGTACTTGTTCCATATAACCACTTTGTCGTATAATGAATTTAAACCCTCATTGATAATGCTCATTCTGCATTATGACAAGATGCACAATTATTTGTCTTTGCTGCTCTCAGGACAGTAGTGTACACAATGAACACATTCTACAGGGCTGCAATGACAGAACAAATCAAACTACATTACACAAGCAGAGACTGACAATTAAATCAGCTGGAATGCAGGGTAAGGTGTGGTGTTTGACATCAGTGGTGTGCTCCTGTGAGCCACATTGTTTACAGCCCCATACAACATGTGAATCTGCAATGGCTACTGTCACAAGAAACCTTCTTCCACTGAGCGTTCTGAGGAATCACAGATTTATTTGTTTCTACAGAACTCTATAAAAAGGTGTTCCAGGAATTCTGTCTGTTTTAAGACACTCATACTGTACATAAATGAGCAAAGAGTTGTGATGTAAGCTATTAGTGTTTCATTATTTTTATTTTGCGGTGTAGGGAGCAGTAGTTGTTGTCTACTCACTGCCTCAAGATTAGAGTGGACTTTTTATTTAAAGTCAGCACCAAAAATATTCAGGAACCAGAATTATTTTTATTATTGGTATAACAGATGTATATTACATTATTTTACACTCAATAATTTACATAGTCACACTATTTATTTATTTATTTATTTATTTTTTACTAATTATTTAAATCATATTTACATATTTTGTTACTTTCACTTTTACTGAGGTGCAAGCTTTTTTTTTTAAAGTCATTTTGTGCATTGGGGCGGCACGGTGGCGCAGCAGGTAGTGTCTCTGTCACAGCTCCAGGGTCCTGGATGTTGTGGGTTAGAGGCCCGCTCCGGGTGACTGTCTGTGAGGAGTGTGGTGTGTTCTCCCTGTGTCTGCGTGGGTTTCCTCCGGGTGACTGTCTGTGAGGAGTGTGGTGTGTTCTCTCTGTGTCTGCGTGGGTTTCCTCCGGGTGACTGTCTGTGAGGAGTGTGGTGTGTTCTCCCTGTGTCTGCGTGGGTTTCCTCCGGGTGACTGTCTGTGAGGAGTGTGGTGTGTTCTCCCTGTGTCTGCATGGGTTTCCTCCGGGTGACTGTCTGTGAGGAGTGTGGTGTGTTCTCCCTGTGTCTGTGTGGGTTTCCTCCTGGTGACTGTCTGTGAGGAGAGTGGTGTGTTCTCCCTGTGTCTGTGTGGGTTTCCTCCGGGTGCTCCGGTTTCCTTTCACGGTCAAAAAACACACGTTGTTAGGTGGATTGGCGGCTCAAAAGTGTCCGTTGGTGTGAGTGAATGTCATCCTGTGAAGGACTGACGCCCCCTCCAGGGTGTGTTCCCACCTTGCGCACAGTAATTCCGGGTAGGCTTTGGACCCACCGCGACCCTGAACTGGATAAGGGTTACAGACAATGAATGAATTTATGGAGTTGTGGAGAGATGTCAACAATTAATAAAACACGGTGAATAAACGGTAACTGTGAAAAACGTATTAGAATAATCTCTCTTGTTCACAAATGTAATTAAGCAGCTGAGTGAAAATTTTGAATCTGCATTTTCAACTCAATTTCTCATTGTATCAAAAATAAATAAATAAAGCAGGAAACATGGTAGAGTTCAGTGATCTGTTGAGGGGCTGACGGCAGGTGTCGAAGGGAATGTTTCGAGAAGTTTTACGCAAAAGAGCTGCTGTACGTGTGATTCAGACACACACTGTTCTAGCTTCAAAATTCCAGCAATTTCAGCCATGCTGCTCTGCCCTCACACAGGACGACAATGTCATCCCTCCCAAGTGTCAAACAGAACAGAAATAGTGTCTCATAAAAATAAATATAATAATCACACACCAAAAATAATGCTGACTTTCGAGTTCATTTCTATTTGTTTTGGCGGTTTAATAACACAGTGTTAAACAGCAGTAAAAGTTCGGAAGCACATTTATTTAGTGGGCAGACAAAGGAATGCAGCTGTAATCACTGAAGCGTGAGCGTGAACATGACTGTGAACACTAAATAAAAATTAACTGCACCGCCTACTGAACTAATCCTCAAAATGCAATTCTAGTTACAGAGCTGCTATCTCTCCGCACTAATTGACTATAAATAATTAAATCAGTGACTGCAACAACGGAAAACAACATCAAGAAAGCTGAAAAATCTGTTGTTAAAAAACAAAGGAGAAAGAACAATCACAAAGAGGCCAAAAATGTATGACAGTGTCAAGCTCATGAAGCTGGAAAACAAAAATCCATGAAAGTCGGTCAAGCATCCACTGGCTCCGAGTGCTCCTATTGGGGGTGGTGATCATGTTTAGACCTAAGGGAAAGGGAGGAGACACTCCGACCCCTCAGCACAGGCAGATGTAGGAATGCTGCATCCATTAAGATGGGACAGGACATGTTAAAACCAGGAAAGATGCATGATATAATATTTCTCAGCCTTTATCACAATACTGACCCTTGCGTTACTCTGAACGTTAACACCTCCGCACACACGAGACACTGATGGCGAATTCCTTGGCCTCACAGGATTAACTGTATTAGTTGTATAAACAGCTGCACAAATAATGGACAGATCGGCTGTTTAAAAATCTTGCCTTCATGAGGTATGCGTCTTTGCCTGACGGGGTAATACGAGAGTAAATATTGCCAGTGTATTCGAAAGATGGAGACAGCTTAGAGCCCAGCAAGACAGAGCCTGAGTTGGCTACACTGAACAGGTAAGAAGTCATTTCTGAAAATTGTTAAAAGCACAGATGCGTCTAAGGATTAAAAGTGTAAACTATGGTCAGTGTGTTTTCAGTGAGGATTTGTGTTTCAAAATCTCTCTTCAGCCTCAGACAGTCACTTCTTTACGGAACAGAAAATTCCAATAACGAGCTGATACGTAACGCCAATTTTAGCCCCATAATCTGACGCATTTAAGCCTTTCGCTAGCCTATGTAGATATTTTAGTGAAATTACATACACCTTTCTGTGTAAACAGCCTGATTAAGGCTTACTTTTAGCTTTGAAAGTCCAAAGTTTATGAAGTTATCTTGCACTTGTTTATGTGAGTTCCGTGTCATCAACCTGGCAACCTGCATGAGCATCGCATCTGAGGAGGGGAGTGTAGAGGGGAGTCGGCTGTCAGTTTTACGGATTTACAAACTAAAGGCGAAACTAGACTTACAGTATATTCAGAATTAAACCAATGATCCCAGGCGTTAAATCACTAGGTTTTCTGATTTCTTTCGTGAAAATACTGGCCTCGACACTAATGATTGGAAACGTAAAAGTGCACTCATGTCACATTCTATTTTTTCCAGCATATACATAAGATGTGACAGTTACAACTCTAGAACATAACTGTGATGAGCTCAAATAATTGTGATCAGGCAATTCTGTAATAATTATGAGCAGCCTAAGTGCATCCCTATAAATTCTGCTAGTCTAATAATGCTAGCTAATAACCCCCACATTATTGTCTCGCTAATTACTTTTTAATATATCGCATGGCATATCACAATCACAGTGCGGCACAATACACACTCAATACAAGAACCAACTCTGCAGTTACGTTAGAAGGGGAGGAGAGCAGACAGCAAACAGCACCAAACTCAACATCTGTAATAACAACTAATAGGAGAAATATTCCCTTCTCCTCACAAGGCTTTAAAAAGAGAGAGGTTACCAGGAAATGTATCACTTTTAACGTCATCTGCTCTCTTGGATTTCCCAGATAAATGACTGGCTTCACTTTAAATCTAAGAAAGTCTAAGATTTTCTGTTTAATGAGGCATCACACTAATGAGGGTTACCATCACGTTCCTTTGATAGCGAGCAAAGACTTGTGTGCAGTCGGTCAAAAAGAAGAAAACCGACTACATGAACTCGAGTCATCCTCTGACCTTTCAGACTGTTCCCTCACCCGAGCTGGAGGCCAGCTAAAGCTCTGTGTCGCATTCCTTCAAAGAAAGAAAGGAAAGAAAAAAAAGGACAGAGTTGCACAACGCTTATGAGGACTTTGCTGAACTGGAATCTACCCCTGCTTCCAGGCAGTGTCTATGTCCAGAAAGAACGCTACTGAAGGCTAAATACAAAAACTCTATTCAGAAATGTTCCACTTGCGATGAATTCCATCACCACAGCAGCCAAACCTTTCATCACTGAACGTCAAAAGCACTGGTAGTGCGACACTTAAAATACAAATTTGTGGTCACTGTTAGTTTCAGCAAGTGCAGATATTTATCTTCTCAATGTGGAAAGGGGGGTATTTTCCAGTACAATAAAAAAAATAAGCAGTTAATACTGCCGTGTTGAAAAAGAAGGATAACAGAAACTTTTTAAAGTGATAAATGGCATACGCTACATGTGTTCAAGCAAGATGGCTTGCCCTTGGCGAAGTGGCACTCCATTAAGGGCCTGCTGGGCACCTCACCGCAGACAGGGCCCACACGGCTGCATCTCCACAAAAGCAGAGCTATTTTCAGACAGACACAGAGCAGGAAATGAGGTGGGTATCCGCCATCTACTGTGCACCTGGCTGACAGATACGTGCAGCACCGCAGTCATCACTGTCTGTGTGTGTGTGTGTGTGTGTGTGTGTGTGTGTCGCTCTCAAATATGAGCAGTCTTTCATTCTTTGATTTCAAGCACACCATAGGAAAAGCAAGCGTTTCTGTAATTCAAAATGTTCAACGTCTAAAGGCTATTCTAAGGACATTATCCAAGGCCAAACGTATTTTGGTTTAAAAGAAAGCTTTGCTTTACTCACCACATTTCTACACCTTTGACAATTCACAAACAGCAAGTCTTCAGATTGTTCTACAGAATGTTTGGTTATTAGCTTTGGTTTTATTTTTTGGGAGTGGGGGGGTGTTCATGTTGAATATTTCCAAATAATTTATGATGGGAGTTTTCTAAAGGCATTATATTTGAACACAACATTAAACACAAGATGCATTTGTGTTTAATATCTGGTATGTATGTGTATGTATCTGGTCAACGTTATAGCGTTTGTAATTATAATTTAGTTATAAATATTTATAATTAACTCTGAAACTCTGGGATGAGGAAAGTTTACCTAATGAATGTCAGTATTAACCCCCTGGAGTCTGAGGCCTTTCTGTCATGGCTGAAGTAACGCCTACACATTTTACAAATTTCCTCTACCTAAAAAAAAATGTTTGTTCCCAAAAAGCTTCACATGCTAATGTTCAGCACAAACCCAGCAACAATAATGTGAGAGAAGTCTGTGTCTCATTTGTTTAAATTAACTCCAAGCATGGACTTCCCAAAAAAGGTGCTGATATACAGTGAAAAAACACATTGCAAACATTTATGAAGTTTTCTTTAGCGATCTAAACTCTGTAAACATGGGTGTTGGCTACACACTGGTGTTTACAGCTTTCGGATATTGTAGTTTTTCTTCTATATGGCTATGAATCTGATGTAACACTGTTGTTCTCAATAACTGTGGTTCACACCTTGACATTTCATGAGATAGGTGTGAAACATGTGAGAAATCCCCTCCCCACTGTCAAAGGAAATGGCCCATTCACCCCCACTCGACCCCATCAGTGAGACCAACTGAACCGTTTGTTTATAAACAGTTGAATTTTATTTAAGGCACAGATTGCTTTGGAGCAGCAAAGCAATTAATATGAGCTTCAGATGACTGCTTGAAAGCACCAGAGAACATGCAAACTTTACTACAAGCCATTTTTCCCCTCTATCAGGTGAGCTCGGTGCCTCTGCGCAATTACAAAGCATTTACCCTCAGCTTCATGAATTCCGTCGCTAAAGTACTGAACTAGTGTAGCATCAAAGCTAACCGGAGCCAAACGTGCTGCAGAAAAACGAGTCAAATATATTTCACTTACTCATCACAAAATGAAGCCGTTATTTCTCAGGCAGCTGAAAAGTGTGACTGCACCGTCTTAGAGCTTTGTGCTCAGTGCAAAAACACAGCCATATTCTTTTGTTTATGTGACTAAAATGAGCATTTTCACACATTGTGTTGGGGTCATAATCCTCTACTAAGGGCAGCCGGATTAGCATGCCATCATCAAATGAATACACATGGGTGGGCCATTGTAAAATTTAAGATCAGTGTCAAAAATGAAGCCAAGGTTTTTTACTAGGTTGTGTACATTGGATGACAGATGTCCCAGTTCACTAGCTATAGTTCCAGATGAGGCAGGATTTCCAAAAATTATTACAGTTGATTTGTCTTGGCATTTTGTGTTTCAGACTGAAACATGCCTCTTTTTACTTATCGTTCTATAACAACATGCGAAAAATACAAGAATGGTGTGTTTGAGGGAAAAACGACAGTAGTTTGTACACAGCTGAAGTTTAACTTGTCTAAGTTTTTATTCACTGTTTGAATTACCCAGAAACTCATTCGTTACTTGAGCTGTTTAGATTTGTAGCACATTCGTGCTGCATTTACTTTCATAAATCAATATTACCCCACTATGGAGCAGGAATAGAGCAATAGCCTCATCTCTATTCACATTTTTCAGTTCTCTTCATTGTCAAAAAATCTCCAAAATGTGGTTTTACTGGTGAGAGCATAGAGGGAGAAAGCCTTGTATACAGACACTGGAGCTTCGCACACATTAGACTTGTTTCGAATGCACAAACAGAATGGAGAGCAGGAAATGATGAGGAGATATCATCAGGATTTTAAAAAACTTTGGCTTTAATTCTTTTCAGTTTTTGATATATAGAACATTAAATAAGAAAATGTAAATAATTGTTAAATATGAACAGGAAAATCATGAAGCAAATCAATTCATGAGGTAAAACAATGTGCTTTTGTAGTATCTACTATGTAATAGTTCAAAGATAATTAATAAATCACTTTTGATTTTAATATAAAACACATCCTAACTTTCTAATTTGGGGCTGTACAGTTCAAGTACAAACGTTAACAGCTCGTCGCTGTTGAGAGAAC
Organism: Hoplias malabaricus; assembly: GCF_029633855.1. Lineage (NCBI taxonomy): Eukaryota > Metazoa > Chordata > Actinopteri > Characiformes > Erythrinidae > Hoplias > Hoplias malabaricus. Next base: position 40,067,218 of record NC_089811.1, on the reverse strand, counting down.
AAAACCTTTCGGATTAAAGTAACAAATTAAGCAACCAAACTCAATTTTGTGAAATAAACACCCAATGAAGACAAGCCCTCTGGCTCTTCTGGCTTCAAATCATGCAGAGTCATGTCACCTAGATGGCAGGGAAAATGATGGCCACAGCACATTAGCCACTGACAGTTAGCTTTCATTAGACAAACAATCTAAACAAACAAGCGCTTCATAATTACAGTCTTGGGGAAGTTTTTGGCTGCTGTACTTTGCCAAATGAATGCAATCCTGGCCAAGTTCTGAGAGCACAATGGAAGAGTAAATGCACGCTTTCCAACAGGCAAACAGTGCGGCTGGTACTGATCAAGACCAAATGTCTAACGGGACTGTATATAGCCTAGCGAGTTCACTCTCTGAATCTGTCTGATTTCACACTGCAATTCATTACCGTCTACAACCACAATGTAACCGAGCAGAAAAGCCAACATTACGAAGGCTCATGGGTTTTTAATAATTATTTTCTAAGAGCAACGCTGCCAAAATGCTAGTTTTACACAATCGTCAGCTTTGTCATTAGGCATGTGCCACAGTACCCTGTCCAGTCACCTTTACCACTAATCTCCACCACGCGTGCCCTTATCAGCCCTGTCCCACCACACAGCAAAAACGGACGTCCCTGCAGAGCCCAGCTCTCTCTCTCCCTCGCTCTTTCTCAACCACAGATACAACATGGAGCACAATGTGGCAACCACCATGAATCAGCCAGCACTGTTAATTATGCACCCTGAGGAGTAGAATTGATTAGCAAAGCCCTCAAACTGACGTAAATTGTTATTCAGGCCTATAAAAAGCGTGGGCCTAGACACCGCCGCATAGTCACATTCACAAGGCTGGGTCGTTATTCAGGACTCGAGCCTACTCTCGGTGCCAAGTTCTTGGAAGGCTACGCTGACCTTCTTCCTGTGAGGCCTGGAATTCACAAGGACTGAGTGCCGGACCTTGGGAAGTGGAATGTGAACAGGCTCACTTCTGACAGGCTCTGATTACAGGGTGGGTTTATACAGATCCGCATGAACCCGCATGTTGAAAGCCCATGACCCTGTATCTGTTTTCATGAAGAATTTTACACACGAGTGCTGATACAAGATCAAATTCTATGTGCGCTCACATTCACAAAAAAACACCTCGGGCCAGCAGTGTATACCCATCTGCACTAATGCATTAATCGGATACGTATAAATATTACTCTATCACACCACACTCCTCACAGACAGTCTAACTGGAGGAAACCCACACGAACACAGAGAGAACACACCACACTCCTCACAGACAGTCTAACTGGAGGAAACCCACACGAACACAGAGAGAACACACCACACTCCTCACAGACGGTCACCTGGAGGAAACCCACGCAGACACAGAGAGAACACACCACACTCCTCACAGACGGTCACCCGGAGGAAACCCACGCAGACACAGAGAGAACACACCACACTCCTCAGAGACAGTCACCCGGAGGAAACCCACTCAGACACAGGGAGAACACACCACACTCCTCACAGACAGTCACCCGGAGCAGGACTTGAACCCACAACCTCCAGGTCCCTGGAAGTATATGTGACTGCGACACCTACCTGCTGCGCCACCGTGCCGCCCTTCATACTTATACAGCATTTTTAAAAACAGGACAATCTTAATTTTCAAATCTTTGAAATGTTACCTTAAATAAAAGTGGAATCTTTTTTTTTAGGTGCTGCACAGAACTGTTTATTTAAAGAACAGGTCTTCCATCATACGGAGGAACCTGTGCCTTTCAGATGCCGATTAAAGTGTTTGAAAATCATTAAAGAACCACTGTAGGTTATTTTTTATTATTTTATTATTGACCATAGGCCTACATTCCTGACAAGGGTTCGATAACTTGTTTCCACAGTGGGAACTGAAGCGCACACAAACTTTAGAGCCTTCTTTGATTATTTAAGGTCTGCTCAAGGTCTTTTGAAGAACCACTTGTAGAAGTAGGTTACATTGTTTTGGGTTTAACTCTCAGCTACAAATGTAAGTGTGGGCACCCCTGCATTACACAGTGCCACTGCTTCAGATTCGAACGGCATAAGGTTTAAAAGAGAATTCGTTATTTTCTTCAACCTGTAGAGGCCAGGGATGGGCGGCCGCAGCGCTGGAGCTAAATGACAACAATGTAACTTTCAGCGTTTTAGAGTGAAGGGTTCCCATTGGTCAGTTAATCCAGCGCTTGTTTCGCAACACAGAAAAACAGCTGTGGCGTTAGAAACAGAAAACAAGGGCAACAACGGCCGCAGACTCCTCTTGTCAAGTCGGAAGAGTCCAGTGAGAAACGAAACGTGAGCCAATTTAACCGCTGGGGAAGCCGAGGGAGCGCGCGAGCCTCACACAGTCACACGCTTGTATCACTACACTTGTGAGGACTTCCGTATATTCCTGCATAAATACTGCGAAGTAATACTGAACTTAAACCTAAAACTAACCCTAAACTTAGCACATTTGATCCATAAACACCATCTGTGGTCCTTTAACAGGCGCGAACAAAGTTTAACTAGTGATGAAAGCAACATATTTCGCATGAAAACCTTTAAAAAACTCATGTCTTTTCATTATGAGGACACTTTGGAAGCAGCCATTCTCATTCTCGCTCTCACACTCTCTCTCTCTCACACACACACATTGTTGTGATTGTTTCCTCTTGCGCTGGCCTTTCATTAAGTTTTCTTTCGTCTGCACGCGCGCAGTACAGAAATCCACAGAGCAGTGTGTGTGTGTGTGTGTGTGTGCATGCGTGTGTTCACCTCAGAGCGCTCTCTCCTCTCCTATCTCGTCCTCTTCCTCGCTGCGGTGTGTTGTGTTTAACGTGTTGAGTGTGTGTTGCTTTAATCCCGCTCTGAGAGCTCCAGCGAGAAGCGCCGCTCACACACACTCCGCCATACTGGATTCAAGCGGACGCATCACGTGTCCGTCTCCACATTTCCTAAAGGGGCGTGTCACACACACACGAGGCCACGCCCCTGTATCTTCACTCGGCGCTTTAAAGGTGCAGTCTGTGACCTCCATCACTGACCTGGTCCCACACTCCGGGGCTACAGGTGTAAAAGCAGCGAATTCAGTTTTGAGCTCTGTTGCCTTGTATCTGCACTCGCTTTTATCAGCTCCACTGGCCTCGATTACAGGCTGCAGACCGTCTGTTTCTCTTCATACTCTGCTCTACAATAGTCAGGGCCCCCGCAGGACCACCACAGTGCAGTTCTGATTTGTGCAGTGGACCGTACTCAGTGCTGTAGTGACACTGACCACCTTGTAGATGTAAAGTCAGGAAAAAGTAGTGCATGTGTTGTTGTTTTCCAGTCCTTCTTCAGTTGGCACAGGACGCTGCCCACGGGTTGCTGCCCACAGGACGCTGCCTACGGGACGCTGCCCACGGGACACTGCCCACGGGATGCTGCCCACGGGACGCTGCCCACGGGACGCTGCCCACAGGACGCTGCCTACGGGTTGCTGCCCACAGGACGTTGCCCACGGGACGCTGCCCACGGGACGCTGCCCACGGGACGCTGCCCACCGGATGCTGCCCACAGAACACTGCCCATGGGATGCTGCCCACGGGACGCTGCCCACGGGACACTGCCCACAGGACGCTGCCCACGGGACGCTGCACATGAGACGCTGCCTACAGAACGTTGCCCACGGGATGCCGCCTACGGGACGCTGCCCACGGGATGCTGCACATGGGATGCTGCCCTGCCCACAGAACGCTGCCCATAGGACGCTGCCCACAGAACGCTGCCCACGGGATGCTGCCCACAGGACGCTGCCCATAGGACGCTGCCCACAGGACGCTCCACACAGGATGCTGCCCACAGGATACTGCCCACAGGACGCTGCCTACGGGTTGCTGCCCACAGGACGCTGCCCACGGGATGCTGCCCACAGGACGCTGCCCACAGAACGCTGCCCACGGGACACTGCCCTTGGGACGCTGCCCATGGGATGCTGCCCACAGAACGCTGCCCCTGGGATGCTGCCTACGGGACGCTGCCCACAGGATGCTGCACATGGGATGCTGCCCACAGAACGCTGCCCACGGGATGCTGCACACGGGACGTTGTTGGCTGGATATTTTCGTTGGTCAGCTATTCTCAATGTGGACAGACAATTTACAGAGGACAGCGAAACTCTAACATGTCACTATCATATCATATCGGTGTCCCTGGAGAGGTGAGGACAACTTACGAGATCAGGAAAGCTGTTGATGTTGGATGAAATGTTCCGGCTCCATGCCACTCCAACACAGCCCAAGAATATAAGATGGTGCCCCGTCACTAAACAGACCACAGATGCTCTTCTCCCAGTGCTGATGAAATCTCCACCCCTGGCCAGCACTTTACACCGGCCATGGTGACCTCAGACTCATGTGCTGCTGCCCCAGAGCGTCCCGTTTCACTGTGTGATCTTTCTGTGGAGATTATACAAGCTTTATCTGTGCAGCTGAATGCCTGTGTCCCAGAATAAACTAAATATATATTATAGGATATAACATTACCTAACCAGACACACTACGCCAAACGTCTCGTGTAACTCGTGTCATTTTGTGGCTTACAGCTTCACATTCAATTTAGGGGTGTTTTGGTGCCAGAGCGTTAGTGTTCTGATCACACTGGGGGTAACAGGACTGTTGATGTGTGCTGGCGCGCTTCAAGTACAAATGTCCATCTTTGCAAAGTTTTTGAACATGGCACTTAATCCTAAACTCCCCCAAGGGACCAGCAAAATGTCTCTGAAACAGAGCAAGGCCAGAACATGAATAAAAGGCTTATAAAAAAACCCAGTTTCTCAGGTTACTCAGGCTAATAGTCCAAGGATTACAAGGTTTCACGCAATGATTTATGCTGTCCAGTTTAATACAGCGTGTAGAAAACAAGGCATGTTTTCTCAAGCTCTGCACATTCCATGAAAAGCAAAATCCTGAACAGTGTGGAAGCTCATGTGTGGTGTTTTATGAGACTTTGTTTAAGTTAGCCAGATAATCTATGACCAAGTGGCCCATGTAGTTCTCTCATTGCACTACTGTTTTGTACACCCACCACATTCTAATGACGCTCCATTACTCCAGAGAATGCAGTTCAACCACTCCCCAACCCAGTCCTGGGGGCATGGTCACCTTAAGTTCATGTATGTCTGCTCTGGAGCGTCCAATTTTATTTCATTCATGAAGATTCTACAAGGGGTGTGTGCACAATATAACGCCAGCGTTCACTGAGTGCTCTTTGAAGTACCTGGTGTTACTTGATAATAATTCATTTTTAAATATAAGTATGGACAAATAGAGTGTCTTAGGCAGAATGTTTGAAGTGGCATCAAATCTTGAATTCATTTTTCTGAAGAAGTCATGTGTTTTATCATCATCTTACGAAGGAAACTGATCTGGTTTAATCCTTAATTCTGGCAGAGTGGCACTGGCAGAGTAGCGCCACCTAGGGCAATAGGGTGTTATGTGTCTTGCCCAAAGGCACTGTGAGTATCAAGCCCTATTCGGATGGGATTAGTTTTATGTGGGAAGCTGGGGTAATGTCATTTTTCCCCAAGACATCAGCAATGTTAATGGAGGATTTGCACTGGATACGTCGATTACGACGGCTAGTCGATTCACACACAACATGGATCAGACACATCAGAGCTACTGGAGTTTTTAGAGAGTGTGTGTGTGTGTGTGTGTGTGTGTGTGTGTGTGTGTGTGTGTGTGTGTGTGTGTGTGTTCCTGCCTTGTGCCCAGTGATTCCGGGTAGTCTCCGGACACACCTCAACCCAGAACTGGATAAACACTTACAGACAATGAATGAATGATGGTGTTTTCAGAGTGTTATATCTAAACAGTCTCAGGGGGTGGACAGCTGAATGGCAAATGTCAGTCACGCACATACATTTAATGGCACTCGAAAATATGTAAAACTCTGGTCTCTCTTTTTCATGGAAACAATTAATAATAATAATAATAATAATATACCTTTGTTTCTAATAGGATAATTGCAATATAATTTGAAATAATTTTATATAATATGAAGAATAATTTTAATAACAAAAAATGAATGTACTGATGTTGCTGTGTACTCTCTCCAGAGTTTTCCATTTAGCAGCCATTCCAGTGGCTGAGTGACAATAATGACTATCGTGCAGTCAATTTAATTACCTTAATTAATCTCAGAGAAGCTCCAGCAAATCATAAATGGAGCACTCAAGTTAATACTGCCAAGTTCCAGAACCAAAAAAACAGCAGATTATTCCTGAAAACAAAAGCCACAAGCACCGCAAACTAAGCTCAATTATAAAAGAGAGAAAACAAGACCATGCCTTGTTTTTATGACACTTGTCTTTTTGGGGAGTTGTTTTAGAAGGAGAATTCCAATCACCGTTATCCACAAAGAGACAACACTCTGCAGAGTGCTGATAAAGGGGATCAACTCCCTCCTTGATAAAGCCTGACTCTTTGGTGGTGAAACACGGCCTGCAGTGGTCAGTCACGGACAGCCGAAGCTGGACCACACCCAAACACAAACACAAATTGACAAAGAAGCTGAGCAGAGCATTTTTAAACTTTCGTGCACACTGACTGTCCTATCCATCATCACACATGAGGAAACCCACGCAGACACAGGGAGAACACCCCACAATCCTCATTGACTGTCACCCGGAGGAAACCCACACAGACACAGGGAGAACACACCACACTCCTCACAGACAGTCACCCGGAGGAAACCCACGCAGACACAGGGAGAACACACCACACTCCTCACAGACAGCCACCCGGAGGAAACCCACACAGACACAGAGAGAACACACCACACTCCTCACAGACAGTCACCCGGAGGAAACCCACGCAGACACAGAGAGAACACACCACACTCCTCACAGTTACCCGGACGAAACCGACGCAGACACAGGGAGAACACACCACACTCCTCACAGACAGCCACCCGGAGGAAACCCACACAGACACAGAGAGAACACACCACACTCCTCACAGACAGTCACCCGGAGGAAACCCACGCAGACACAGAGAGAACACACCACACTCCTCACAGTTACCCGGACGAAACCGACGCAGACACAGGGAGAACACACCACACTCCTCACCGACAGCCACCCGGAGGAAACCCACGCAGACACAGGGAGAACACACCACACTCCTCACAGTCACCCGGACGAAACCGACGCAGACACAGGGAGAACACACCACACTCCTCACAGACAGTCACCCGGAGGAAACCCACGCAGACACAGAGAGAACACACCACACTCCTCACAGCTACCCGGACGAAACCGACGCAGACACAGGGAGAACACACCACACTCCTCACAGACAGCCACCCGGAGGAAACCCACGCAGACACAGGGAGAACACACCACACTCCTCACAGTCACCCGGAGGAAACCCACGCAGACACAGGGAGAACACACCACACTCCTCACAGACAGCCACCCGGAGGAAACCCACGCAGACACAGGGAGAACACACCACACTCCTCACAGACAGTCACCCGGAGGAAACCCACGCAGACACAGAGAGAACACACCACACTCCTCACAGTTACCCGGACGAAACTGACGCAGACACAGGGAGAACACACCACACTCCTCACAGACAGCCACCCGGAGGAAACCCACGCAGACACAGGGAGAACACACCACACTCCTCACAGTCACCCGGAGGAAACCCACGCAGACACAGGGAGAACACACCACACTCCTTACAGTCACCCAGAGGAAACCCATGCGGACACAGGGAGAACACACCACACTCCTCACAGACAGTCACCCGGAGGAAACCCACGCAGACACAGGGAGAACACACCACACTCCTCACAGTCACCCGGAGGAAACCCACGCAGACACAGGGAGAACACACCACACTCCTTACAATCACCCAGAGGAAACCCATGCGGACACAGGGAGAACACACCACACTCCTCACAGTTACCCGGACAAAACCGACGCAGACACAGGGAGAACACACCACACTCCTCACCGACAGCCACCCGGAGGAAACCCACGCAGACACAGGGAGAACACACCACACTCCTCACAGTCACCCGGACGAAACCGACGCAGACACAGGGAGAACACACCACACTCCTCACAGACAGTCACCCGGAGGAAACCCACGCAGACACAGAGAGAACACACAACCCTCCTCACAGCTACCCGGACGAAACCGACGCAGACACAGGGAGAACACACCACACTCCTCACAGACAGCCACCCGGAGGAAACCCACGCAGACACAGGGAGAACACACCACACTCCTCACAGTCACCCGGAGGAAACCCACGCAGACACAGGGAGAACACACCACACTCCTCACAGACAGCCACCCGGAGGAAACCCACGCAGACACAGGGAGAACACACCACACTCCTCACAGACAGTCACCCGGAGGAAACCCACGCAGACACAGAGAGAACACACCACACTCCTCACAGTTACCCGGACGAAACTGACGCAGACACAGGGAGAACACACCACACTCCTCACAGACAGCCACCCGGAGGAAACCCACGCAGACACAGGGAGAACACACCACACTCCTTACAATCACCCAGAGGAAACCCACGCGGACACAGGGAGAACACACCACACTCCTTACAGTCACCCGGAGGAAACCCACGCAGACACAGGGAAAACACACCACACTCCTCACAGTAACCCGGAGGAAACCCACGCGGACACAGGGAGAACACACCACACTCCTCACAGTCACCCGGAGGAAACCCACGCAGACACAGGGAGAACACACCACACTCCTTACAATCACCCAGAGGAAACCCACGCGGACACAGGGAGAACACACCACACTCCTTACAGTCACCCGGAGGAAACCCACGCAGACACAGGGAGAACACACCACACTCCTCACAGTAACCCGGAGGAAACCCACGCGGACACAGGGAGAACACACCACACTCCTCACAGACAGTCACCCAGAGGAAACCCACGCAGACGCAGGGAGAACACACCACACTCCTCACAGACAGTCACCCGTAGATCTGAGTGTGTGTTGCCCTGTGAAGGACTGGCACCCCCTCCAGGGTGTATTCCCGCCTTGCTCCCAATGATTCCAGGTAGGGGTGAATATGCTTGAAGAGAGAGAAAGAGCATGCAAACATTGATATATGTTGCATATAAAAGCAGTATCAGAGGTAAAAATAAATGGTCAAAATAAGCCAAAAATTGCCAATGTCTTGGCTTTAGTTTGTATAATTTAACACCACATTCCTTGTCAAATTTAAGACAAAACCTATTGAAAAAAAAAACAGTGTAGACAAGCAGGAATTCCATGTAGTGGATCTACAGGTTCTGCGGGTGTATTCTGTTCACTAGTTGAACAGGTTAATTATTTTATTATAGCAAAATAACTAAGAGTAAAAAATGCAAAACAAAAAAAGGAAAATGGCAAGAAATTAGAAGAAAAAGTAAAACAAAATGGTCTATTTAAGGTTATAATAAATGAACAAGATTATTCAAGTAATGTATATGATAATGAGGCCTGCAGTTCCATTACTTCCATTACATTTTAGCTTAGCTTCACAGCTCCAGTGCAAAACAGTGAATAACTTCAGACACCAAACACATGGCTTCATTCATCTTAGACTTGCATTAGCTTCCATCTTTAGGAATCTCGCTTTAGCTATGTGTTGATGTGCTTAAATACTGATAAACAAACAGTGTGTGTGAGGAGGGAACAGGAGTGTATGTGCAGCAGAGCGAGGGCAGAGAGCTGCCTCCACACTGTGCTCCAGGTGCTAATTAGATTACAGTAAATGTAGGATTTGTTTACATTCCAAAAATGAGCCTGTCACTTTTCCCACTGCACCGAGGGCTTTGAGGACCCGGCTGGCATTTGTCATTGTAATTAAGCCCAGCTCTCTCTCTCTCTCTCTCTCTCTCTCTCTCTAGCTCCAGTGTGAACAAACTAACACACCCACAGCCCCCTCACGGCCCAGACGCCTCACTCCTAATGAAGACTGGATGCAGGCAGACAGACAAATCTCTGATCCAGTAAATGTCAACATACAGACACACACACATTAATCAAACTGCAAAATGACTTCCAACATCCAAGTACGTATAGGTCAAAAGGCACCCATGAGGAGGGAAAAAATAAACACATACACACTGTGGAATGACCAGATAAGCGGATCAAGCATTGTCCATTCTCCTGCACTTATCTCCCACCAACAGAGGTCTTACAGATACCATTAGGTTTGGAGGAAAAGGTTACTGTGTGATAACTGATACTGTTCCATGCCACAGAGCTAAACCTGATGGTACAACATATTCCCTTTCCCAGTAAAATGAATACGCATCAGTTTGTGAAGGATTTGTGAGGATTTCATCACACATTTCTGCTGTAGAATGCTTTTGTCCTTCTTTTTCTATGAATATACAGGGGTGTTATTTCATATATGACGTGACAAATATAGATTTTCTTTAAAGAGGAAAGAAAGTGTAAGCAAACCTCATTGAACACAGTAATGAACTAAACTGAACTGCTAATTTAGAAGATAGACAGTGAAAAGCTGGATGTAATTTCTACTGCAACCCCCACCTCCACACGCACGAGAATGGGGTTCAATACCCTTCTTTGGTAGAAACACAAAGCCATAACACTAGGAGTCACTGGACTAAACACACAATGCTACATCAGAACTCACGTTCCTAAACTCAGATGTCAGAAGTATGCATACACATGCACTTTAAGTGTCTACAACTTCATTTAATGCTGAATACAACTCAAAAAAACATGCATTTCTGGAACTCAATACTATTCTGTACTATTAACTAATCTAACCATAAATGTATTCATTGTCTGTAACCAAGATGTCTGTCCATCACAGGGCACCACACACTCCCGGACACACCTTCATGGCCAGTCCACCTACCAACGTGTGTTTCTGCACTGTGGGGGTAACACACCAGTCTCCTCAGGGCAGTGACCTGATGCAGATCTCAAACCCACGACCCCAGGACTCTGGAGCTGTGTGACAGTGAGACAAACACATGAACCTGTCCACATTCACTAACAGCCGCGAACCCCAGACCATCCACCATATCGACTGAAAATTCCTGCACTAGTTCTTTGTCTGTGACTTCAGACGCCATGCTGCAAACTCAGAACATTTAAGTTCAGTTAAATCTCTCATATCCAACTGTTTTTACTTTTAAAACCACTAACAGGATTCTGCTGAATCGTTTTTACAGTTTCACAAACTCAAAAAGAAGATATTGTTGGAAATAATTGAATTGTTTAATTGAGTGATTTCTATATATTTTAAGTTCGACTCACTCACTCCAGTACATTACTTTGAACATTAGGGGTTTACAGTGCACTGTAATGATTATAATTATTAAGCCTCTGTGGATAAAAGCTTCTGCTGAAGGACCTTGATTAAGACCAACTCTGCCTTGTCCAAGGTAAGCTGAGGTCAGTTGTGGAAATCTGATTGTACGACAAATACTAATTTTAATAACAGTCTTCTGTAAAACATGTTTTTCCTGTATGTTTATCTGCTTAAATGATGATGAAAGGGGGACCATCTTGGTTGCTACTGAAGTAATGAATATTGCTTCCTCTCATCTCGTATATATATTGAAAGTTACAAAAAACACAGATGCGTGGTTTGACCTGTGACTGATAGTGACTGTGTATGAGGGTGAAATCTTATATACTGCTGTGAAATCTAAACAGATTACAGATAAGATTTTTTTTTCAAACTGAGGAGATGGTGTCCTCTCCCATCATCCAAACAGGAAGGAACTAGGCTGCTGGTGGATGAGTCAGACATGCAGGGCATTTCCTCTTTTGATGTCATGACAGTCACGTGACTCCCAAATTGATGCTCTTCACTGACAAAGAATCCAGAAGGAAAACAGGGTTCCGTCCCTTTTCACTAAACACATAATGTTGATTTTATAAAATGTATTATGTAAAACCCCTTTGCAGAAAACTCATATAATATCAATTTTTTTCTCTCACATGTAGTTATTTATCTGTTAGGTTTATCACACTGGAAAAATAAAATTAAAAATACGAAATAAATAAAAAACAATAAGTAAAAAAATAATATGATATATACATCCATCCATCCATCCATCCATTTATTATCTGTAACCCTTATCCAGTTCAGGGTCACAGTGGGTCCAGAGCCTACCTGGAATCATTGGGCACAAGGCGGGAATACACCCTGGAGGGGGCACCAGTCCTTCACAGAGGCAACACACACACTCACACATTCACTCTCACACTCACACATACGGACACTTTGGAGTCGCTAATCAATTTACCAACGTGTGTTTTTGGACTGTGGGAGGAAACCGGAGCACCCGGAGGAAACCCACGCAGACACAGGGATAACACACCACACTCCTCACAGACAGTCACCCGGAGGAAACCCACGCAGACACAGGGATAACACACCACACTCCTCACAGACAGTCACCCGGAGGAAACCCACGCGGACACAGGGAGAACACACCACACTCCTCACAGACAGTCACCCGGAGGAAACCCACGCGGACACAGGGAGAACACACCACACTCCTCACAGACAGTCACCCGGAGCAGGAATCGAACCCACAACCTCCAGGTCCCTGGAGCTGTGTGACTGCAACACTACCTGCTGTGCCACCGTGCCGCCCATGATATATACATAAAGTAATAAAAGAAATACACTTTAACACTGTTTTTGTGTGAATGTAAATGGTTAAATGAAGGAAATATTTTACCAAATGGATTACAGTTTCCTTATATATATATATTAAATTGAATATTTAAAAACAAGAGCATCAGGTTGATCCATGTATTCATCTGCTTTTAGGTTTCATAGTTTTGAAATTACGGATGCTAAAAGTTCAATAAGAGAATGACAATATATCATATTTTCTCAATAGGTGCTGAAACCAGTTGTTCTGAACAGGGCTATTTCATCAGGAGAAGAATAGTGCTGTGTTGTTTGATCCTTGTGGAATTTTGAACAAAGCACGTCACAAATGTTTTATTAAGACCTCGGGGGACTGTTTTAACTTGTGGAAAATGTATATGACGTTCCTTTTTAAGCAAAGCTCATAAAAGTGTTACAAAGTCCTTATGCAGGTAGCTTCTAAAATAAAGTGTTTTGGACTGGGGTTTATTTCTAACCTTTAACAATAAAAACATTTATTAAATAAATCTGTTTCCTAGAAAAACAGGACATTTTATATTCTAAAAATACACAACACACACACACACACACACACACACAAACACACACACACACACACACACACACACACAAACACACGCACACACACACACACAAACACACACACACACAAACACACACACACACACACACACACACACACACACACAAACACACACACACACACACACACACACACACACACACACACACACACACACAAACACACACACAAACACACACACACACACACACACACACACACACACACACCGAGAGTCCCCTGGGCTGCTTCAGTCAGTCTGTGCTTTTTGTAATTCAGCGTTCTGTGTTTAATGGACCTCTCTGTTCTTTGATCTGGTCTCTGCTGTCCCTGCAGTGTTTGTGGCTGTCCAGCTGAAGGCTCCTGGGGGAGCGCCTGCACAGTTATTTCTGTGCATCGCCTACGGCTGGCTGCTACGTCTGCGCTTGCTCCACGTCTGACAAAATCAGTCCTGTCTCCCACAGGTTCCTCTTATGTAAGGAGCCAATTAGCACAGAGACCCCTAACAAGATCCAAACAAGCACTGGGCACGATGTGGAGAGAATCGTCTGAGTGAAGAAAACCTTACAAAAACATCATCAGAATATTCTTACATTTGTGTGGTGAGTTCTTTAAAATGGAATGCTGAACAGTAAAATATTACAGATACAGAAACATAGGGGCATTAACAACACACTATTTTTAATATATTAACATCATGTTAAAAATAACACTCAGAGAAGGTAATACATACTGGAAACTGTTTTAGGAACTCCCTTGTTCAATTACTTGTGTATGTATTAAATTTATACCTTTGTCCTATGATATATTTGACCCCGGGTCCCTAGGGTCTTAATGAAAAGTCTGTGACACGCTTTGGTCAAAATACCACAAGGGTCAAGCACCACAGCACAGTTCTCACCATGTGCAAACAAGTGTGCACGGGAGTGAGAAGCGAGTAAATAAAACCTTTTGTTTTCATAATTTTTGCTCAGTACTTATTTCCCTCTGCTCTTTGTGTACGCTTGACTCTGTGTATTATGAAAGCTATGTGATTACTTTTTATGTAAGCGCAGGTCTAGTGCTGTGACTGGAGATACTCATACGAGAAGTAGGCACAATTCGAAAGTGATTGATTGGGTTGTGTCATTGGTATGCTCCAGATATCCAAATTAATATGCAAATACACTGAAAAGGTGATTTCTTTATAATTTGTCCCTCATATGAGCCAACTCAGTATTAAACTGAAATACTGGTTCATAACATGAATTGTTTTCAAAAGACAATCTGTATGGCATTATACTGAATACAAACCAGGGCAATGATTTGTAATTATGAATATAATTAATTTAATGTTTTTTGACTCTCAGAATACAGATAAATTTGACCAACCGAAGGGGTATGTGCAAAATTGTAACTACGTATATATAAGTAAATAAATAAGCTCAATTTTGAATGGTGGGCGGCACGGTGGCGCAGCAGGTAGGTGGCGCAGTCACACAGCTCCAGGGTCCTGGAGGTTGTGGGTTCAATTCCCGCTCCGGGTGACTGTCTGTGAGGAGTGTGGTGTGTTCTCCCTGTGTCTGAGTGGGTTTCCTCCGGGTGACTGTCTGTAAGGAGTGTGGTGTGTTCTCCCTGTGTCTGCGTGGGTTTCCTCCGGGTGACTGTCTGTAAGGAGCGTGGTGTGTTCTCTCTGTGTCTGCGAGGGTTTCCTCCGGGTGACTGTCTGTGAGGAGTGTGGTGTGTTCTCCCTGTGTCTGCGAGGGTTTCCTCCGGGTGACTGTCTGTGAGGAGTGTGGTGTGTTCTCCCTGTGTCAGTGTGGGTTTCCTCCGGGTGACTGTCTGTGAGGAGTGTGGTGTGTTCTCCCTGTGTCTGCGTGGGTTTCCTCCGGGTGAATAATTCTGGAGCATTTCTATTGGTCCATTCATCATGAAATGTTCACACATTGTGGAAAACAGCTGCTGTGTTCACATGATGTAGTAAATGATGTAGTAAACAAAAAAAAACATATAATTTTTTGTCTTGGACAGCAATGATATATACATTTTATACTGAATATATGCTGTAAAATAGTGTGTAGATATAACCCACTGTCTCTGTAATATTGCTTTGCTGGCAAAATTGGCAACTTCTTGTCTCATTATGACAAGATCCACTTCTTTTACACATTTGTACAGTGAAAATAATGCAATGAAAACAGGTGGAACTGAGGAAAAATAACAGAACCAGTTGCCTGTGTGTGTGTGTGTGTGAGAGAGAGAGAGAGAGAGAGAGAGAGAGAGAGAGAGAGAGAGAGAGAGAGAGAGAGAGAGAGAGAGATCCTGTGTGAGCATTAAGTGATGGACACATGGTCGCCATGAAAGGACACTTCTTCCAGTGCCATAATCTAATAACACCCTTTCTCCATTATCTTATCTTATTTAATCTTATTTAATTTTAGCCACACAGAGAGCAAAAGTGGAAGAAAACAAGAAAAGTTCCTGTGCATTCACATAATCTCATTACTGCTGAGGTGTCAGCCATTCTCAGAGGAAAAAATGTGTCTTAATTGGGCTCTGTGATGCCTCACACTGCTGCCCATGCTGAGTTGTCACTCTCATGCTGCCAGTATAACCACAATCAGAAGACATACACACACACACACACACACACACACACACACACACACATCACCAGCTCACCAATTGTCTTGTCTAGAATCAAATGAGAGGAAACTATTCCTTCCCACTGCTCTAACAATTAGACCATTGCTGCTGCCCCCACAGGATGAAAGTGGTAAACAAAGTATGCAGTGCAACAGATGAGCAAAAGTCTGTAATTGTACAACTACAAATCTCTGGTCATTGGAGCTAAGATGGGACCGTGATTCCAGAAACAAGTAACAACACACATACACACACACACACACACACACACTGATCAGCAGTCCGTGGTTCCACTGTCTGATTGTTTCTTTCATGATGCACCACAGGAGACAGATCTGGACTACTGCCGGCCATTCAAGCACACACACTCCTTGTTTATGACGCCATGCTGTTGCAGCGCATGCAGAATGAGGCTTAGCATTGTCTTGCTGAAATAACCATAGACTTTCTAGGAAAATATGTCGTAGTGATGAAAGCAAACGTGTCTCTAAAATTTTAAATGTATTCCTCTGCCTCAATGGCACCAAAACACATGGGCAACTCACCCAGGCAGTGGGCACTGGTGCATCCCCATACCATGACAGATGGCATTCACACTGTTCACTGATACCAGCCTGGATGATCTCTTTTGTCTTTGGTACAGAGAACTCAAAGGTTTTTTTTATGTAAACAAGCTCAAATGTGGAATCTGATCACTGCATGATTTTCCTTTGTTTTTCAGACCATCTGAGATGAGATTGGTCCAGAAAATTTGGCAGCCTTTCTGAATATATGGCTTTATATATGTCTGTTTTTAGCTTTATATATTGAAATACGTTTTTCTCCCTCAATAACAGAGTTATAAATAACATATACATGCACCAGTTGTTTAAAAAATTCTCTAGATTTCCTAAACCTTTTCATGATAATCTATTCATCACCATAGAGTAGCACGGTGGAGCAGCAGGTAGTGTTGCAGTCACGCAACTGCAGGGTCCTAGAGGTTGTGGGTTCGAGTTCTGCTCCGGATGACTGTCTGTAAGGAGTGTGGTGTGTTCTCTCTGTGTCTGTGTGGGTTTCCTCCGGGTGACTGTCCGTGAGGAGTGTGGTGTGTTCTCCCTGTGTCTGCGTGGGTTTCCTCCGGGTGACTGTCTGTGAGGAGTGTGGTGTGTTCTCCCTGTGTCTGTGTGGGTTTCCTCCGGGTGACTGTCTGTGAGGAGTGTGGTGTGTTCTCCCTGTGTCTGCGTGGGTTTCCTCCGGGTGACTGTCTGTGAGGAGTGTGGTGTGTTCTCCCTGTGTCTGCGTGGGTTTCCTCCGGGTGACTGTCTGTGAGGAGTGTGGTGTGTTCTCCCTGTGTCTGCGTGGGTTTCCTCCGGGTGACTGTCTGTGAGGAGTGTGGTGTGTTCTCCCTGTGTCTGCGTGGGTTTCCTCGGGGTGACTGTCTGTGAGGAGTGTGGTGTGTTCTCCCTGTGTCTGCGTGGGTTTCCTCCGGGTGACTGTCTGTGAGGAGTGTGGTGTGTTCTCCCTGTGTCTGCGTGGGTTTCCTCCGGGTGACTGTCTGTGAGGAGTGTGGTGTGTTCTCCCTGTGTCTGCGTGGGTTTCCTCCGGGTGACTGTCTGTGAGGAGTGTAGTGTGTTCTCCCTGTGTCTGCGTGGGAGATAAGGTGTTACAGACAATGAATGAATGAATGTACTGAAATCAATAGGGAGGGGGTGGTTTCCTACCCTCCTCCAAAAGTTACATAGTGCAGTTTCTGCAAGGCTGAGCCCAGAGTAACAACGACAGAGTCTCTGTTCTCCCTGTTACAGGTCAGTGGATCATCACAATGATTCTGAAGATGTCATTTTAGGGTAAAAATATTATAGCATTATATTATATTGTTCCTTTAAGACAAAAGGTTTGTTTGAGACAGACAGAGGCTCCGCTGCTCTCCTTCAGCTGGAGGGAGGGGCAGATACTCCACGGCTACTTTTATTAAGCCAATCTGCAGCCAGAGTTAGCTGTCTATCATTCAGTGCTGCAGCCAATGGAGTCTCTGTCCTTCCTACAGTGGATTGTTTTGCAGCTGCGTTGATAGCAACAGGTCAGTGCTGAAACACTTGAAAATCAAAAGCTTTGCTTTTCAGTAGAGCTAACAGAACACACACACACACACACACACACAACTGTGTCCACCCACTTTTAAACAGACCCCTTTTAGGAAAAGTCCCAAACTGCTTTGCGTGATTTATTTAAATTGTAGAATGATAAAGAATTGAGTGTTATATCAAACATTCAGCAAACCTTGTACATGCATGTGTTTTGTGAGCCCACAGGAATAGAATTAACTTGTAACCTACTTACATCTGTAAATCACGCCATAAGCAAAATGCACCATTACAGTTTACTGAAAGCAGTCATTTCACATGTCATTCTCTCATTCTGCTGGTAATTTACATTCAGTATTTACATGCTCAAGGAACTGTAGATAGACATATGTACAGAAATGTAAGTGAGGCTGCAGCTTTCCTGATGATGTAAGGTTTTCATTCCAGTTGTTGAGTAAATTAGTAACTGTGGGTGATAATAAACTGATACAGTCCGTGTAGCTGTATGTAATTAATTCACAATAATGTTGAGTTTTAACCACAGCATTTTGATAGATATCCAGGTCTTTCAAAGTCATACAAAATATTTTTACAGTTGTACTGATTTACTTGTTTATGATGTTATTTCTTATTGACTTGTACTCCTTTCGGTTCATTTGCACAGCTGGCTGATGAGCTCAAAGGAGCATGGACTGGAGATGGGAAATCTAATAGCTAGTGGTGATTACAGGCAGATGATGAGAGGAAAGGGGGCTGAGAGAGAGAGAGAGAGAGAGAGAGAAAGAGAGAGAGATGTAGAGGTGTTGGTATTTAGGACTGACAGAACACTATCTCCCTCGTGGTGTATAAGAGGAAGCTGTACTATGCTCTGGTGCTCATGCTGGGTTTAATGGTCTCTGACTGGATGCTGATTTGGGGACAAAGCTGGACATTTCCACTTTCTCTTACCCAATTACAGCAGCCAGCAATAGAACAACAGGGCATCTGTGGAAACTACTGGTTTTTCCCACAAATCCCAGAACACACACTGACTCCAGAGGTACGGAGATGCCATCTGCTTTACTGCAAAACAAAGGATGATAATGCTGTAAATTCTATTGTACAGTTTTCGTCAAGAGTATATTAATAAGTACATTAACTTCAGCCATTTTAACAGTGCTGTTGAAAACATGAGCATTTTTTTCTGATTTCAAAAGGAAGGATTTGAAGATGGAACGACAATGTTTCTTAAAGAGTCTATATCCTACTTTGTCTATAATTACTTTTTTCTAAAACATATAAAGACTCCTCACAGACAGTCACCCGGAGGAAACCCACGCAGACACAGAGAGAACACACCACACTCCTCACAGACAGTCACCCGGAGGAAACCCACGCAGACACAGAGAGAACACACCACACTCCTCACAGACAGTCACCCGGAGGAAACCCATGCAGACACAGGGAGAACACACCACACTCCTCACAGACAGTCACCAGGAGGAAACCCATGCAGACACAGGGAGAACACACCACACTCCTCACAGACAGTCACCCGGAGGAAACCCACGTGGACACAGGGAGAACACACCACACTCCTCACAGACAGTCACCCGGAGGAAACCCATGCATACACAGGGAGAACACAGCACACTCCTCACAGACAGTCACGCGGAGGAAACCCATGCATACACAGGGAGAACACAGCACACTCCTCACAGACATTCACCAGGAGCGGGACTCGAACCCACAACCTCCAGGTCCCTGGAGCTGTGTGACTGCGACACCTACCTGCTGCACCACCGTGCCGCCCTGATTTCAGTACAATGCTGTAAAAATGAATTACACTCGGGGGAGTCCCAGAAGCAAAAAAAAAAAAAAAACAAACAAAAAGCAAAAAACAAATATTACCTAGTGTCTTACTTCAAAAATACAGAATAAACAAAACATGGCTTTTAGGTTTCAAATATGGGATGGTTGACAACTCTAAACACGTCCGCTTGTGCTCCAGCTCTGAATCTGACTCACGGGAATGTGCGCTGGTGCGGAACATTCAGAAAGGCTCTGGGAATTAGCTCTGGCTGACTGGGTGTGCCCTGGTCCTATTTGTGTAGGCCCAGGCCCACCCGTAACTACGCCCCTACTGTGACATTACTGAAGTGCTTCATGAATGAATTGATAATTGCTTGATAATTCAACCACTCAGTACAGGGCATGAAACCACTCAATTTTCCCTGTCATGACCTTTCAATACCGGATCTGAGAAAGACTAAGAGTAAGGGCTGACGCATGAAAAATGAACCTTCTCCAGTGTGGCTATTTTTCCCGGCCCCTTTCAGAAGCCCATGCTGTGAGTCCAACAGCAGCGCCGACCCAATGGCCTGTGCTTTCATATCTGACCAGGCAGACAGATGTTACCACTGGCACACAGGGACACTCGTTAGTGAGCTGGAGGGCAGCTGGACGACCCATACCTGTCAACCTTTCACCAGGGCTCTGTTCGAGTGCTGCCCCCTTAGACCTCCTGAAAATTACAGCATGCTTTTTCTTACAATCCACCAGCTCATCAATTGTGTCACCCAGAACAATAATGAAACACCCTCTCACCGCCAACGCAACACTGCGAGGGATTTATTATTCAACTCCTGTGTGCTTTCAGCCACGATGAAAGGAAATCGCTGCGCTGTCGATGTGTTTGTCAAACATGTGCAGCTTTCCATTAAGACTGGCTTAGCTGCTTCACTCCCTCTCAGAAGGGAAAAATATGTACAGCGCTGATTATACAAAGATGTTATGCAGCTCACATCTGCCATTGTAAACGGACTTTAAGCCACCAAGAAAAATCCCTCACCATCTCAATTCTGTATTCCTACAGAGAATTCCTAAAAGAGCAACAGGGTACTGACTCTGGCCCATTGACATGGAAACTGCATCTATCCATTAGTATTCAAGAGCCAGCACTCTTCCCATACACTCCATACCTTCCATACACAATCCTTAAGAAACCTTATCGCTCTTTAGCCAATATGGTTTATGCACAGACACAGTAGTTAGGCTGCCATTGGTCTTATACCACAGGAATGATGCCAATCACAATGCCCACAATACCCTGCTAATCCAGTCAGAGCAGGAGCACTCTGTGGCACTAGAGATGAGGCTTTTATGAAAGTAACAGCTTAAATTGCGTACCTTTCTGGCAGAACAACTGAAGTCATTTTGGAGCTATGGTATCCATAGTAACAGTGGATTATCATGTCTTATATGAACAACGCTTGTGTGTTTAAAACCCTGGATAATACACACAGAACTGGTTTTGTAATGAAGATGCAGTTTAAAAGAATACTTCATAGAAGCAAGACAGACCCCAGTGTCAGGTGAAACCATCTCACCTTCTGAACTCTATTAAAGCTCCAAGTGTTCAAATGAGATCACAAAATCCTCACTATCTTCCTTGTCAAGACCTGGAATCAACCTTTTTTTAACATAATCTGAAAGTTTCATCTACCTCTACCATTGTGACAGGAGGATGATTGGCTGAACACTCGTGGTCCAAAATTACTAAATATAAATCTGTATTAACTTCTACTAAATATATATATATTCTCCTCATGTAAAGGTGTGAGTGTGGAAAAATGAGGCCTTGGAACATGTAGCATACTGTTGCTGTCCAGTTACAAACAAGTATCTCCATTTTTTGTGGATTTTTAGTTTAATGCACCATATGAACACAGAAGCTGTCCTCCACACTGTGTGAAAATTTCATGAAGAATGGACCAATAGAAATGCTCCAGAATTACTTACAATAAAATCATTTTACATGGACTTCAATTGAATGTTAAGAAGTGTTTTTCCTTCTCCTATAAAGTTACTATTTTGGGAGATACATAGTTTTCATTGGACAGCGACAATATTAAGCAATATATTTTCTTCTAATCAGCCACCGTCAATCAGCCAAACCAATCCTTTATTTCACAGACTGTACAGAAACCAAAATTAAACACATCACAGATTTTGACGCTGGTTAATCTGACGTTAGAAGCTATAGTCATTTCATTACACACTGGTAGTCACAGACTACCGCAGTCTAAACAAAATGAGTATACGCTGTGTGTCACTCCTCCGTTTGAGCAGAATGTAGTCATTGATTGTGGCGTATGATCAGCATCCAGTTATTGAAACAAAATTCCTACAAATCAAACAAGAGTGATCTTTAATTAGCACAGGCCCTGGCTACATGTGTATAACTAACTTTAAGTCAAACAGAACTACTCTCTGGAAGTTTTCTTTCTGTGGTATATTTAGTATTTGTTCATGAAAGTGATAAAAACAAAGCTAAGATTAAGCACTGAACATCTGTATTAATTTCGTCATACACACTGAAACAAACTGGAGGAATGTAAATATGTTTACTCCACCTTTTTCAGCTGAGATTACAGTAACGTGGAAAAGTCGTCGAAAGACCAACCTTTCATTTCTCACATTCAAGGTCAAAATCAGGTTTATTTTCAAAAGCCTCAAACCCTTAATGTTTTTAATACCACTTTAATACCACTTCAATTCTTTTCAGAACTTTGAATTGTTGAAAATATGTGCAGCCGTATTTCAGTTTTATAAGATTTTTTTTCATACTTTCATGAGTCATTAGTCTATAAACCCTTCCTCCCAATCTCAAGTGTCTAGTTTCTATGTTCTAGCACAAGCTTTCTTTCTTATTTATGGCTGTACAACTCCTTTCAGACTGAGAGTGCTGAGCTCTCTTCTCACCGTGGAAGAATGGATAGAAGATATATATTTTTTAAAAATATCTGGAGCAAGCTCAATGAAATACGAGAATCAAATCAAATATCAGATATTTCATGGCTGTGAAGAGCAATTTTTTAATTTCATTTCTGAACTCCTTTGTAAACTCATGTTTTTCAACCTATAACACATCTCTTCATATTTCTGTCCTGAGAAATATTAGTGAATGAAAAAAATAAAGAGTACTGGTCTCTGACTTTTGTACAGTACTGTAAGTATTTGGGCTAATAAGTTTAAAGCATAAGATTCAAGAATTCAGAGAATACATCAGGCACAGAAAATCTTCCGCTGAACACTACAGGTATCAAAGAACCACTCAGGAATAAATCTGGCATTTCTCTGGAGTTTCTCCAGAACTCATTCGAGAAAACAGCTTAAGTAAGTAAAGAAATGAATAGGCAGATTAATACTGGTACATTGCTGCGGTATTAAAGATAAGTGGTAATGTAAGAAGAACAGCCGGGGGTGAGAGATGCGTTGAATAAACGCTTTATATATTCATATGTTCATATGTTCAGTCATATATTGTACGATTTACTGTCTGTCAGTTGTTAAACCTAGGTATGTTAAAGCTAACAACAGAATACCCATGACACACACTTACATCAGGGCATAGCCACAAAGAAGAACTGCAGCTGACAGTGGTCTCTGAGCTCCAGTACAAATTCTGTGGAAATTACAGAGAACAAAGTGCTATTAATGCGGCTGCTGGCCTGAACCAGTTCCTTGCTCTGCCTTTTTTAGAGTCATGTCTGGGCTCCTTCCAGACTTTGCCATCTGCTGGTCTTTCTTAATGACACAGTTCTGAGCATGTATAGCGTTTCAGTTCTGTGTTATCACGAACACCATGATGGAATGTGTAATTGTCTGCTGCTGATAAGCAGGTTGCTTTTAAGTGCTTTCAGAGGTCCTTGTTGCTCACTGGCAACAGTAACTATGTTTACATGCAATCAAATAATTTGGTTTTAGTTTGACTAAGATTGCCAGATTTAAGCAGTGATCGTGTAAACAGTATGCTCAAACCGTTAAAGTCCATGAGTTGCTGTTTTTTTTTTTTCACATAGCATGCTATTAAGCTGGAGAACAATGGCTAGCACATGCTTCTTTTCAAACTCAGCATCGTTAGCTAGGTCATGCTTGGAGGAGAACACCAAGAACAGGACACAACTGGAAATATTCTGGGACCCTATAGACGTGGTTTTGCTGGGCTAAATTTGCTGATGGCTCATGATGTCAATGTCTGTTCACACAGCGACTTCCAAAAAGTATTTAGTTCTCTCCCCTCCACACTTCACCCTCAGCCATGAGCTATGAAGCCAAACCTGCGGAGGCCTGCAATTGGTCCTAAAAGCTTCAAAGAGCCAATCAATGCAAGGAGTAGGCTGAAGTAGCTGGGTATGGATGGCTAGGAGCCAGAGGGTCAGGGATAGCCCTGAGTGATTGATGGGTTCTGTGTAGGCCGTGCAAGCTCCACCTGGAAACATAAAGCCTGGCTTTCTCCTCAGAGTCAGATTGTTGAGCTGTGAGTCATATCCCTCTCTGACTGTGTCATACACGTGTGAGTTTTTCTCAGAAAGCAAACTCCCACCTACATATCCTACCACCTACACATTTTACACAAGCTTACCCTTCAGAAGACAGACTTACTTTATCTACCATCCAAAACTCTTCAAGGCAAGACCTTGTATTACCCTGGACAATGCTAAAATTCACTGCTTCACCATGGGCAAAGAATGTTGGGGTTTTCTTGGACAACAGAGATCATTCATGGAAAAATAAATGGAGCTGCAGATAGTTTTCACCACAGAGAAAATGGTCGGCACTTCAGAGTTTACTGAATATTTGGATCTTTGCTGAGAAAGGGATTATTTTCTCTTCAGTCAAATTGTAATAGAACTGCTTACTTTGTATTTAACAACATTCTATATCCTACAGAGTCTTTACAATGCTCCTATAATGTATTAGAATCTTAAATCTGACAGCAATTCATACAAGCATGACACTTACATTAAACTATACATGCTGTCCTGACTCTCCCCACAGTATCTCCAAATATCTCCACCTATCACATGCATGCTATAACTTTTTTCAAATTTTAGACACTTTTCCCCCTGATTTTGTTGTCATCCGTTCCACTCATTAGCAAAGACTCTGCAATTACACACAATGACACCAAGCTGGGACACTCTGAGCAAGCTAATGCTTCCTCCAACTATCACTTCTTAGGAAACTGCTGCTAAGCCACTGGACAGCTCAACCTGCCTAAAGGAGAACACTAAGTGTCCAGATGCTATGCCAGCTAACAAAAGCCTGTCCTGACTAGCAAAGCTTTTAATGAGGGAAGAAGGAGAGCTATCCCTATGTTAAAAATGCTGAACCGCTCATTAGCTGATTCTATATTATTTAAACACAGTAGCTGCTGTTTACACAATGTAATATTTTTTCAGGATGAGTGGAAAAACAGAAATACTGCAGACTTTTTGGGTTTTGATATTTCTGGCAAAGTTTAAAATTGGAGACATGGTTTAATCAGCTCCTACAGCATCTAATAAAAACAGATATGCTAGTAATATCCCAACGTGAAGTGGGCCTGGTCACAAAACGTATAATCTCAGCCACAGATGCTCCACCAACAAATAGACTGAGAGTTTGATACCTTAAGTGCGTTTAAGCTGGCCTCACTGTCAGGATTCTGTCAGGTGCATCCTGATTGGCTGTTTGTACATCCATGTAAAAACACTTCCATGTGTCGTTTTGTACTGGTTCTGGTACTGGTCCAATGTGAATCAAAGTATTGCCTCCTTCTACACATCACAACAAAACTAGCAACGTGAGGCTACACAAACTATAAAAATATGGTAAATTGGCCAATGGCAGATCATTTTTTAATTATTAATAAATACTTTGTTAGTATTTTAACACCAGCTATTGTTTTACGGTATTTATTGTCTCAGAAATAAATGCAATAAATGACATTTTCTTTTTTAAGACCATTCTATGCCACTGATATATTTATGATATAATAATATTATAATGCAATTACACCTCTTTAAAACTTATTTATTAAGAATATTCAGACATTGGAATTCGAACATACATTTAAAAAAGAATATCTGAATAAACATACATACATAAAATAAAACCAAATCAAAAATAATAATATTTTCAAACACATACTCAACAATTGCTCCAGAATAGCGAGAAACAGAACAGAGGGCGTGGCTACACTTTTGTGGCTAAATAAAACACACCATTAAATCCCAAAGTGCAATATTAAGGTCAACAAAATGCCCAAATATTGTTTGATAAGTTGATAATGTAGTTATTGTCACAGACTTACACAGAATATCAAAAGAAGGTTTTGGATTAAGTTATATTAATCATTAGAGGCTGAAAGAAGACATGATGATGCAGGTCACTACAGGTTTTATCTCTTGAGTGTCATCAAAGTCTTTCATCTCATTTAAATGTGCGTGAGTAATCAAAAATGTCTGAAATCAAACTCTCACTCCCTCTAACTGTTGCATCAGCAGAGTGAGGGTCGCCCTGAATTAAAAAACAGGTGAGACTTTTTCATTAATAGCAACAAGTGTTAATGTCATTTTAATGACAGATCTTTAAAAGGTAAATTATGATTATATCCATGAAAACTAAATGGTTTATTGGCAGAGGATGTGTAAATATGTTGCATATGAAGGTGCCAAGGCTTAAAGGGTCAGTTTCTCAGCCAGGGATTAAACTTAGTCTTGGACTGTACAGTGACAGCCAACACACTGTGAGACTGGACTAAGATACAAGTCTCTTTTTCAACCACAAAACAAATGCTCACAGTGACTAAGAATAATATAGATAAAATAATTCCAAAAATGAAATATGAAGATAGGAAATCAATCTAAAGAAGAATCCAGGAAAACCTTGCTTCTTGCAGACAACTGATACAGAATGGATCCATAACTCAATGGCCAACTAGAGGCAGAAGTAAACGGGAATAACATGAGTTACCCTTTACCAGAATCTGCAGAACCCTGTAGGCCTTACGGGTGAGCACTGAGCAGGAAGCCATATTTATATGCGTCATATCTCCACAAAAATTAATAGTGTTATTTTCTGAGAAGAAAACGTTGTTCCATCTTCTCCAAGATCTGTTAATGAAAGTACATTTAACATAAACTGAAATTACAGTCTGTCAGAAGGAAGTGTGTCATCGTGTCTATAAATGTTAATGGAACAGTGTGGAATCTAATTGACTGAGACTGAAACAACAGAAAAAGATACAAAACCTATTCCACAGAATTGCCTATTTGGGGGAAGGTCTGTACAAACACCTTTGTTTTCATGAGTGTGAAATTATATGAGCTTTGATAGATTACAGTGTAAAGTACAGTCGATCCTCCATGTTAGCATGGGAATAGCTCCAGGACCCCCCACGAATACAGAAATTATGGAGGGCCCATTGTACTGTGCAAGAGTCAGAGACCACCCTTCATTGCTCTAATTTCTAGTCAAAACTGCCTTTAAGCAGAGGCCTGCTTGTACAAACAGGAAAAAACAAAAGATAATTGGAAAAATAAGGGTATATACAAAACCTGAGTTGGGAGTTGTAATAATCACGCAAGACTAGGTAGACCACTAGACATGTCCCCATGAGTTAAACAGCACCCAAAGCTTTCATCTTTGTAAGACTGGGGCTTAACTCTGCTTTAAATCTAAACATACACAGGTGCTGTATCCATCTTCCACTGTAAAATGACAACTTGAGACTACGAGTGTGAAAGGATGTGAAGATGACAAGCCACCATCGTAGAGAAACAGAATAACTGAGAAATAGGAGACAGACAAATAAGTGTCAGTGTGTCACTTGTTTGAAGGACTGCAAAGAACTTCTTGTGGATACTTTTGTTAAATGTGTGGGAGTGGTTTAAAAGCCAGTTCTATGATATTGTTTTCATCTAAAAAGATATGCTGATGTAAACAGAGCGACAGATTGCCTGCGCCTGAGCTCAAACCTCAAAATTAAACAATAATATACAACATATTATATAAATAATAAAATGTAAAAATATTCTCTAAAACTATATAAAAAAACAGTGTTGTATTTTATTGTAATATCTATTAATATATGATTTATTATATTATAAATTTGACCGCGACTCTGAAATTGATTAAGCGGCAAATAAGATGATGACAACGATGATGATATTATATATTTGATACATTTTATTATGGTTTTATATCTTATATTATGTAGGATTTTACTTTGAAATCTACCGTTATATATATGTTTTCTACTGCTTTCTGGCATTGAAAAAAGAATTTTCATTAAACAACCATATTAACTAGAATTTGAAGGGGTTATTTGACTTTTTCACGGTACTGTTTATCACTTAGAGCAGTGGTTCTCAAACATTTTAGACCAAGTATGAACCACCCCTGTATCCTTTGTTCTGGGGTCGAATAAGAAAAAGTGTTGCTTGAATTTTTTGCATTATATTTACGCATTTCCACTTAAAATTTTCCAACTGTACATGAAAATATTCTAAAATAATTACTATTACGTACTTTAAAGAAATACATAGGCGTTAACTGTTTGGTTTAAACACAATTATACATTAATGAGAACATATAACATTTTTGGGAACTGGTATTACGTTTTCTGACAGAACCAAAACAAAAGAACAGATATGAACCTAACCTAATAAAATTACGAGTTTTAGGTAGGTGATAATAGCACAACGCTTGGAGCAGGTGCTCACAGCAACTCTCGTTGGTTGCAAGTAGGTCAAAGAGACACAGCGCTTCTACTCATAAACTGTGTTTTAGAACTCTAATAATTTTAAATATGGCCACGTTGTTTTCCTTCAGCTGAGTGTTTTCCTCTATTTTGTCTTCACGTTTACAGAATTAACCCTTTATTTCTTTTTTTTTTTTGCCTCTGGAATTTGCACTTTTTGTGTGTTCTCTTGGGTCCATGACAGTCCATGTACCTTTCGTTAATTGGTTTTCCTACCAGAGAATGTAGATTTTATTTGTTTTCTTTTCTTCAAACACAATACAGAGAATAATATTAAAATTGGATATATTTTGATTTAGGGCGGCACGGTGGAGCAGCAGGTAGGTGTCGCAGTCACAAATTGATTGATTTGGTTTCTTCGTACCTAACAGGAAGGTAACAGATATAGCTATGTGTCACATAAACATCACTGTTCTGTCACGGTTTCGCAAACTTACTGCTATTATCCTTAGAACCCCCTCTCCGGACACCCACGTCCCCACTGTGCACAGAAATCTCAGCAAATGTTCCCTGTCCTTGACCATATTATTAATTAAATCATCTTTAATATACCAGCAGAATAAGTTTCAAAATATTTGGCGCTATTAGCATTAAAAACTTCATATTCTGGCTAAAATCTGCAGCACATACCATAATTAGCCACAAGCAGGAATGAAAAAAAAAACTTGTTACTTAAATTTATATTTGTTCATATTCATTTTTTGTATTTTGTTTTATTTAATTACGTTGTAGAAAATGGCTTTATTTCCTTAAATCATTTATATTTATATTGTTCAAAACAGGGGAAGGGGTTGTTCTCCATTTTTCTATCACAGGATTAGAAATGGAAAACCATTTAACGAAAGGTACACAGACCCTCCTGCTTGGTCTCAGCTTGTTTTTCTTATTTCTAAGGTCCAAAATGCTCGTGTCTGTCTTTAGCCTTTGCTTATGTCCAGTAAGTAAGTAGTTAAACCATGGGCTTTCATAAATTAACACATAAAAATGGATCATTTATATAAACTAATAATTTACTGAGCCATATTTATGAAAACTGTGAAACATTATGTAGGTCATCTGGCGTACCACGACTTTCTGCATCACATACCATCAGTGGTAGCCGTACTACAGTTTGAGAACCACTAACTTAGAGTCTGCCTTGGAATCCCCAACCAGTGTACACGTTTGTGGAATTATGTGGTATGAACTTCAGATGAGTTCAAATGAGTTCAAAGAGTTCAGCAGTGCCTGGGAAAGTCATCCCCACAATACCCACATAACAATTTCAAGGGGATGACAAAAGCTAAGCAGATTCTGAAGCTTACTTAGTCATACGAGATCACAGAAACACACCCTCACATGCCACACACAGCAGTTCGTCCATGGCCTTTACAGGCAGAAACAAACGTACTCTGACACGTTTTCTAAAAACCGTGCCACAGATCAGAGTGTTCAGCAACAACACTATTCATTTACTTCTTTCCTCAGAAACCCACATGGATGAAAGCTTTAGCTAAAAGGGGAATTCCAGAGATATTTTAAAATTTCACCATGATTTTGTCATTATGCAGCAAACAGGTATCGCTCTCACACAGTTCCAGAGTCCTGGGTTTGTGGATTCACACTCCTCTTCAAATTACTGTCTGTGTAATGTGTCTGCGTGGGTTTTTTTTTTTTTTGCAACCGCTCAAGTTTCCTCCGACAGTCCAAAAAATGTAGGTAGGTGGACTGACTATTGAAATTTGTCCATAGGAGTGTGTGTGACTGAATGTATAACTTTTTGGTGCCCTTTGATGGATCCTGGGTGTGTTCCTGTCTTTCACCCATTTATTCCCCTAGGCCCTGGACCAACTGCTGTTAGATAACGCTGTGACAGAAAATCAATGGGTTCATACGAGCTGCAACATTCTAGAGAAACTTACTGGAATAACCATAGCAATGAGTCTGACATGCAAAGTTAGTAACCCTTAAAATAACATTTGGGCAGCACGGTGGCTTAGTGGTGAGCACATATCCCTCTCTGCGCTGGAATCTTGGGTTCCATCTGGGTGGAGTTTCCATCTTCTCTCTGTGTCTGCATGGGTTTCCTCCCACAGTCTATAAACATAGAGGTTAGGTGAATCGGCTTCTCTAATAACTGTCCTGGTGTAAGTGAATGAGTGTGTATGTGAATGAATATCTGTATATGTGTGAGTGAATGTATGTGAGCCCAGATATGGATTGACACTGGCTGAAACCCTTGTGCCCAACGCAGTCCACTAGGTGGAAGGTTGTTCCTGGTCAAGAGTACGGTGTGCGCATTTCGATGCCGCTTCTCACTAAGGTGTGTTGAGTGTTGATTGTAAAGTGTCCTTGGGTTTCTAGAAAGGAACTATATAAGTGTAACGTAAAGTAAACAGATCATAGAACGTAACGTAAAGTTACATCATAGAAAGACAAAAATGTTGCCTAAGATGATAGGGAAATCATCCATCCATCCATTATCTGTAAACGTTTATCCAATTCAGGGTCGCGAAGGGTCCAGAGCCTACCTGGAATCATTGGGCGGAAGTCGGGAACAAACCCTGGAGGAGGCACCAGTCCTTCACAGAGTAACACACACACTCACACATTCACTCACACCTACAGACACTTTTGTATCGCCAATCGACCTACCAACGTGTGCTTTTGGACTGCGGGAGGAAACCAGAGCACCCAGAGGAAACCCACGCAGACACAGAGAGAACACACCACATTCCTCACAGACAGTCACCCGGAGGAAACCCACACAGACACAGGGAGAACACACCACACTAATCACAGACAGTCACCCGGAGGAAACCCACACGGACACAGAGAGAACACACCACACTCCTCACAGACAGTCACCCGGTGGAAACCCACGCAGACACAGAGAGAACACACCACATTCCTCACAGACAGTCACCTAGAGGAAACCCACGCAGACACCGGGAGAACACATCACACTCCTCACAGACAGTCACCTGGAGGAAACCCACGCAGACACAGGGAGAACACACCACACTCCTCACAGACAGTCACCTGGAGGAAACCCATGCAGACACAGGGAGAACACACCACTCTCCTCACAGACAGTCACAAGGAGGAAACCCACGCAGACACAGGGAGAACACACCACTCTCCTAACAGACAGTCACCTGGAGGAAACCCACATGGACACAGGGAGAAAACACCACATTCCTCACAGACAGTCACCTGGAGGAAACCCATGCAGACACAGGGAGAACACACCACTCTCCTCACAGACAGTCACAAGGAGGAAACCCACGCAGACACAGGGAGAACACACCACACTCCTCACAGACAGTCACCCGGAGGAAACCCACGCAGACACAGGGAGAAAACACCACATTCCTCACAGACAGTCACCCGGAGGAAACCCACGCAGACACAGGGAGAACACACCACACTCCTCACAGACAGTCACCTGGAGGAAACCCACACGGACACAGGGAGAACACACCACACAGCTCCAGGGACTCGAACCCACAACCTCCAGGTCCCTGGAGCTGTGTGACTGCAACACCTACCATCTGCACCACCGTGCCGCCCTATCATTCAAATGTAAATTAGCCACACAGCTCAGCTTTTGCTATGTTTTCCAACTTGGGCAGGCTACAGAAAACTGGCTGGGTGGTCTTATTTCACTGTTTGTGGGCTGGAAATCACCATATACCCAAAATAATGTCCAAATGCACTAAATAAAATCGATTTTGGAGCTCTTACAAAACACTGCAGAGACGTACATGCAGAATATTGTAGGGCAAAAGTAATCCCCAAGAGCTTAATTTGTTCTGTGGACATTACAAACCCTGTTTCCTCAACCACTGTAAAGAAATCTGAGCTGGTATATTTCCCTACAACATTTCACATCACAAAACACAACCTTGTTTACATAACTATGGAAGACTCATGAGGAAATTGAGATAATCTGTGGAATTCCCCTTGGATGATTTGGCAGATGAGCTACATAAGGGACTATGGTGAAAAAAGTCCTAAGACTCATTATGGAGAAACCTGATCATTTCATGCTTCCTGGAAGGCATGCTGCCATGTTTTCTTGTAAGGTTGCTGATTATACGTTATCCTTCCATACAGACAGCTGTGATAAGATTGATGAATGCCTTTCGGAATGTCAGAGTAGGACACATATAAATAGATAAATGGACCACACCCATTTGTACATATTTCACAGTTACCTCACTATAGAGAAGACATGCTTTAAATTCTTTGCTTTGTTTGTACATTTATCATCTTGGTATTGAATGCATTATGTGATTATTTTGTGCTTCATATGAAATGTGGACTATGCAGTGTACAAAAGTGAGTGGGCTTTTCCTGTGTAGTGACTGTGACTGGCTGCGGGAGTGCTAGAGGTGTGTGATCAACTTAACATATTTATAAGCTCAGATTTGATGACACTGATGTGGAACAGCTGTTCCTTCTGTTTCTGCTGGTTCTCACCATTCCTTCTGTCACTCCCCACCCCTCCACTTGTTTCTTGTTAAAGAAAGGTGAGTAGGATTGGAGGAGGAAGGACAGGAGGAGTTGCAAAATATTCGGAACGCAGCCTGTTAATGAGATGTAATGACTTGTATAAAAAGTGGAGATATGAGGGAGGAGTAGGAATGAGGGCTTGGCTATGGAACTCTCCTCTATTTTATTTTTTTTATTAATATTTACACTTATAAAGTGCCTTTCTAGACACCCAAGAATGTAATATAATCAACACTGCACACACCACCATTCAAATCAACGCCTAAAAAAACTGCCAGACAAAGGCGCACAGCATACTTTAGACATTTCAGAATGTTCTACAACTCTTGTTTTGGTCCACACCTGTTCCAGTTCCACTCTCACATCCACCTACTATGTGGAGTCATATGTTCTTATTTATGTACTTCTTTGTTTCTCTTACATTCTCTTTGTATTGTTAATGTTGTGTCGTTTGTTTGTGCCGTGCCTAATCCTCGTAACTGTCTCTGCTTTTGGAACATGTTTCCTGGATTAGCAATACTGATTCTATGAGTGTGTTTTTGTGTGTTGGCGTTACGAACCTGTTTTTGTAATGACTGTGCCTTGAGGTACATGTCTGAATAAAGCATGCTCACACTTGCAGCCAGCCGCCTAGTTCATCCCTGTTACGGGAATTGGAAGATGGGATTTTATGACCACATGAAGGAAAAAAAACTTTGACTTAAAGTTTGGGTCATTCACATAACAGAGGCTTAAAGAAACAGTTTCATATTTCTTTCAGATGCATTGGGGTGGGGTACATAGCTTCGTGGCCCTCAACACAGCATAGAATTAGGAGGAAATCTCAAATAAGAAGGTCCATAAGTTACAATTCTTCAGTGTAATTGAGATTTTGAATTTTTTAGATAATGTTTTCTCAAACCTCTCTTCGTGTTTGTTTTTATAATGTTGGCCTGGAAGCCTGATTTATGTAAATAATCCTTGTTCTGGCAATTTACCATATAACTTTGGTGTCAGCTGTTGGAGCCAACTGTAATGTTTTACATAGAATATATAGACTAGGGAGTGAAAGGTACATTCTGAAATGTTTGTGTTTACTGCATCCAACTCCTTTACAATAAATCATCTGGGTACATAAATATAGTGATGCAATGCTGTTTAGCATTTACTGTATAGTTTATCTTAGGAAAAGGTCACAATACATATAATCTATGTAGTGTCTCTCCTGCTCACGGTCAGTCCTGGTGTTCTAACGAGTCGTGCTACCAGCGATTCTCTTCTACATAAAGTAGCTAAGGTAGGTACAGAAAGTTGCCGGTGCTAGTTGGGTATTTTGTTTTTTATATAATTCGCTAGAATGACTGAAAAGTCGCTAAAACTAACGGCAAACTCATTAAGGGTCGGAGAGTGACAAAGCACTGTGGGCAAACACTGTCCCCTGTGGCACTCGTTACAAATACCACTCTTATTTTAAAACACTTCTTAAAGAACCAGTATGAATTATATGTGGTATTGTACCGTTTTTAATGACAACATATTTAGATATTTTTCTAGTACCTGTTTACCTTGCAACACTAGTTTTTGTAATGACATCATGCAGTTACACATATGTCATACATTCGTAATGTGAGTCATTTAGACACAGACAGGTACAAGGAAATTTTAGTGACTGGAGTGTGGAGTGTGGAGGTGGTTTGGATATAAAATAACAATATTCTAAATATTTTTTGTACAATGTCAGAATCTTGGTAAGTTACGTTTGTTTATAAAATAAGCAAATGCTTTTACATTTATTTGTCGTTTCTTCTGAATGTTTGAAATTGTTAGATTTGTACTAAAATGACATGTTATTAAATATAATTTAATAAGAAATTAAATATATTATTAAATTAATATAACATTTATTTTGTTGCAGTAGTGTGTTCTTCATTCAATCATTTTTTGCGGTGGATCCAGAGCCTACCCGGAATCACTGGGTACAAGGCGGGATTACACCCTGGAGGGGGCGTCAGTCCTTCACAGGCCAACACACATTCACTCAAATACTCACACTTATTGTTGATAATTTTGAGTTACCAATCCACATACCAACGGGTGTTTTTGGCACATGGGAGGAAACCGCAGCACCCGGAGAAAACTCACGCAGACACAGAGAGAACACACCACACTCCTCACAGACAGTCACCCAGAGGAAACCCACACAGACACAGGGAGAACACACCACACTCCTCATAGGCACCCGGAGGAAACCCACGCAGACACAGGGAGAACACACCACACTCCTCACAGACAGTCACCCAGAGAAAACTCACGCAGACACAGAGAGAACACACCACACTCCTCACAGACAGTCACCTGGAGGAAACCCACGCAGACACAGGGAGAACACACCAAATTCATTAACCCCAACATGGCAACAACAAAAACAAAAACAAAAAAATCCTAGCTTATAATGGAACTTAATGGAAAGAGGTTTGTTCATTTATTTATTATTCTTAAAGCAAAGATGGATCAGATATATATATGATTATTTCCTAGCAGAAGATGTGTTAGCATACTGTCACTTAAAGAATCATTAGAATATGTCATTTTACCACAGAAATCCAAACATTTGCATACGTCGACGTCTGTTTCAGGAATCTCCTATATCCAAATGCCTCTGCAGAATCACACAGGCAGCAGCAGGGTAAGCAGAAGCATGTTTGATTCTGAGGACACTTGGTTTATCAGCATCTGATTAACTTTTGTTTACCACAATATTATGTGCCTCGGCTAAAATCCATGGCAGGTTATTGCTCACACCTGGGACGTAATCACCTCCGATTAGACCAATTTCCCTTTCACAGTTCAGCCATCAGGAAGCAGCTGTGTAAACTGCCTTCCACAGAAGGGAAGAGACAGCCAGCAAAGTTCAAACTTTTTTTTTTTCAAGTTTCTTAAAAGCCTGAGGCATTAAATGGTACCTGGGAGAGAAAGGTTACTAAATTTACCTGTTATGTCAAACAAAGAGATAAATGACTGTTGACTTATAATGCTCTGTTTATACTGTATACACTGGAAGTGACACAGATTTTATTGCTTTTGCCTTCAAGCGACAAAGATATCCCTACTTCCTTTAAAAAAGTTAAAGAATATCACAGGGTGGGTGGCAGTTTAGGCACCGATTGGCCACATTCAGCCAACATTTTATGTAAAATATTGGTGTTTAAAAGTGTAATTTATTTGCCCTGTGCATTGAAAAATGCAAAGTGTGCTTGGCTTCCCCAGGCATAACCTTTTGAGGGAGGGAGGGTCCCCCAGAATCAGTGAGGATTGCAAAAAAGTCTTTGTAGTACAAGTAAGAAATAATAGAGTATTTACATATAGAAACTTTATAGAGAGTAATACCATAATCTGATAGAAAATGACATGCTTCAGAAGAGTGACTGAGACATTAAATATTAAATCTTCTTTTTAAAAATTTATCAGAAGTGAATACAAAGACTTGCAAGAGAAGATAGTGCAGGGCATTTGAGAGTCATCCAAAAGTCAGTGGCGGTTTGCTACTAATCGGTGGACTGTTCTGACAGCATGTTGTCATCACTCAGCCTTGTCAGTCACTTCAAAAAGAGCAAAGGGGTTTCACTCTTAACTGACTTTGACACGACACAAGTGTGATTCATTTGGATAGTGACAATCATGGAAGAGGGCTGACATTTCCTATGACAGCTAAATTACAGCATGGCAAATTGGGCTGAATGTGCCTTGTATGACATTCATCTTAGCCCAGAAATAACAAGCAGCAGCCTCCCTTGTTAAAAAGAGCGAATAGGGTGCTAGTTGCTGTGGAGGAGTTGTGAAATGAGCGCTTCTGAAACACAATACAGAAAGACAGAAGAACAACAGCTGCAGCATGGAAAGGTGCAATGTCATTTTTAGTACAGAAGCCACTAATTGCAATCAAATTGGCAGCTGAGGGAAAGGTGAAACACAGAAACACAATGTGTTATCACACTCTATACAGAAAATGGCTCTTGTTCATGCCAAAGTTCAGATCATGGAAAAGAAAAAAAGGAAGAAAGCCACTTTAATATTTCTGTAGTTCTTCCTAAACAAAAAGACAAGATGGAAAAACAAAAAGCACTATTGCTTAACCCTTTAAAGCCTGACACATTAAACAACAATACAATAAAACTGATTGTTTTGATGATCACACATTATGTGGCCCTTTAACTAAAAATCCTAATGTAGTTAAATTATACATTTTGAATGCATCATATTTAGGCATTTACCAATATATTTCTTTCTTTAATCGCTCTTTCACTTAGTTCCCTGTGATTTCAGTTAAACAATGAATAGCAAATGATTGTCTCTGTTCTTCAGAACTTTTCAGGTAAATGTAACCTTGAGCCCATGAGACACACTGCTCCAGAGGTACTTCACCTATGAGTACTCTGTTCTTTTCTCTGACCTTTTTACATTTCATATACTGGTGGTAATAAAAACACCAAATCTGCAAAGGCTCTTTTTAGTTTATCTCCACAAACGTTTCCACATTTAGAGGAACTACAGTTGTTTCTGTTACTGTCTGAAACTTGGCTTGAGGTCTGAGGTCATTCAACAGACCTCCCACACTCCTCTGTATCATCATCTTCTTCCTCTGAATCTCTCTCACAAAATCTATGTCCACAAGTGAGCTGACACATTCTGCACACAAAGGCTTTTAAAGAACAGATTGAATTTTCTGAATATTTATGATAATTAATGAGCATTTGACAGGTAGAATACACTACAGCCATGAAATAGAACAAAATGCTTAGTTCTACTACAAGTAACATAATTTGTATCCAGAGGCGATTGCTCTAAGACTGCAAGGGAAGCTCAGCTTCCCCTAAAACGTCAAAAAATAAGTGATCAAATATATACTGTTGTGTGTACATGTCATTGAATAAATATGCACTACAACGGGCTCAACTTTTGTTCAGAATCAGCTTCTTATCACTGGTAAAGACGCGGCTTTCCTCTCAATCATTCCCGCAGCTTCACAGTGTTTTAAATGGTGTAGACGCTGAGCGTCCACAGAGTTCAATTGCGAAGCAGCGAAGTGCAGCGAAACGAGACGAGTCATTGGATAAATGCTGGGCTTTGTCCCGCCCATCGGACGCTCAGCGTCTCTGGGGGTCTATGGGGCAGTGGGCTGGCCTCGGCTGGCCCGGACGCTCAGCTTCTGCATGATGATTGGATGATCTGTCTGAGGCTGAATGCCTTTTTGATTGACAGCGAAGTGAGCGAATCAGTGATCCTTTGGTGTAAAGATCCGTGGGAGCATTACATTTTCATTCTGTTCTGAATTGAACCAGACTTTCTTAAACCTTTTAGCAGCATTTTCTTTGTTAAAAACGACTACCAACAAATCAAGCTTCTATTTCGGGTGGGTTTTTTGTAGCTGCTTGTGTTTGGAGACTGACTTCTATCACTCTTTCTGACTTCTATCACAGTTTCTGTGCAGCGGGTGCTGCTGAGCCCCTCCACCGTCACACACACTCACAGGCGGACACACTTCACATGGGCCAAGGCCGTTTAAGCAGCCTAGCTCTGCTGGCCATTGAGAGGACACTAGTCAAGTCCCTGGAAAAGACGCCTTGTTGGTACGACAGGGTCACAGATCATTTTCTTGAAAAGAAACGGAGGGTAGAATTTACGTATAAATAAACCGACACATTTTATGATGTAGGCCGAAATTGAGCTTCCCCTCCTTGAAAGACCAGCATCCGCCACTGATCGTATCACACCTGGAGTTGCTTGAGTTTGGCAAAAAAAAGTAGCCTTTAAATTTTCTCCTGTGTTTTCATGAAGAAAGCAACAATTTGGTAATGGTTTGGTAAATGCATGGAAATGCTTCCACTTCATTCACAGTTCAGTAGAGAACTCAGAACACTTGCCCCAAAAGGATGGAAGTTTGTTTTGGTTTTTCTCTTCATTAGATGATGAAAGAGCCACCTCCAAAGATCATGTATCATATTTGATACGTTTGGCTTTAAAGGGAGACTTAAGTCTCCGACTGCTCAGATATTTCTCCTTAAAAAAAGAACCCAGATTTCTGGTGTGTGCCTCCCCTTGAGTTTAAGTGAAGATCTCAACGAAATCTCACACTGAACACACAGTCCTTTTTATCTGCAACTGGACGGAGGGTTAAACAACATTTATATATTGAGCCGAAATATCTCAAGTGTCTAATGCTATTTCTCTTAAGGAATTTTAGGAGAATCATCATTAATTCCCCTGAGCAAACAGCGAGCAACATTTCAGCAATAAAACGTACTGTATCAGAGACAGTCATGTTCTTCTGAAACCTCTCCTGATTTTCTCCCTTGTGCCCTTCACCGAATCTGCCTTAAATTATTAAGGCTATGTCACGGGTGGGTTTAGGTTCCCATGGTGGAACTAGGGACTGGAGGAGGTTTGTTCCTTACACTCGAGTGTCAGGTTTCAGAGATCATTGTGTTGTAACAGGAGAGCTGCTGGAGAAGCAGGGGCCCTGGGAACATATTTCTCAACTGCTTCAAAACCCTGACCTGAAATCAAGTTTGTACTGAATCAGTTTATTACTTCCACACACCTTGTATCTACACACGTAGGGCATTGTATCTGGTACGTCTGCGACTGCACAATTAATCATGCGGCCTCTACTCTAGAGTGCATCTATCTATTAATCACAAAGTAACTGTCAGTAAAAAGTACTAAACATGTACAGCACTGTGCAGAAGTCTTAGGCCCCTAAGATAGTGATATATATTTAAACTAAAGCCTCCTCAGTGAGTGTGGGGCTGGTATAAAGTTCTATATAATCACAGTAAACACAGACTAATAATAATATAAAACACATCAGAAATATAAGATAATGTTTCTCTATAAAGCAGTGGGTGAGAGTGAGTTTGAAGAACAGTGTTTTGTTCATTATTAATTCACCACTAAAACTAGGCACTGGATGATCACCTCAAATAATACAGACTCCACGAGGAGAGACTTGGACAAAGTTAAACACATTCACACACAGAGGACCACACTGGAGGAATGTGACTGGGTTTATTCTAATGGTGGGGTGTTATTTGTTGTTTGTTTTTTTAGGAAATAAACACTTCCTGCTCAGATAAATACCTTTTAAAATCATAATCTCTGCTGCCTACAACCTTTGCACAGCACTGTGCATTTTTTGTTCACTAAGTTACGAACAATGAAAAGGAACCCTCAGAATACATTGGCCTTAAGGAAATCAATCCCAAGACTGGTCACAGCCTCCGTGAACACATTTTATATATTGAGTTTTTTGTATTACTCTAAACTTGAGTGTTATCTAAAACACATGGAAGAGTTTAACTAGAAAACACAAAGCAGAGATATAAAGATATGACACGCCTCAATAATCACCAAAATGCTCTCATCAGACCTCTCTAAAGATGGTGTGGGTATTAATAGTCTAATGAACCTGTGAGACTGACAGCCCTCTAACACTGGAGAACATAGTTTTAATAATTTGAGGCACAGAAATTGCATTTTTTGGCGTTATATTTTGAGGTTGCATAACTTTAGGGCATACAGAGATTTTGATCTCTGTAATTGAGATACCAGCCCATTTATATGTACACAAAATAATGGCATGCACAGAGAATACGAATTATACAGCCGCAAGTGTACAAACCTAACATTGAGAACCTTGAAGGTAATTCAGAAGTTGGGTTTTCTCAGTGGGAGCCTCTGAAAGACTGAGCTTTGGAGCCAGTGATTGAACTGAAAAGTCTATATACGATGCAATTATGATTCTTAACTTAAGGCACTAAAAAATTGATGAGGCTACTTTCCCAGTGTTGAGAGGTAATGCCCCATAAATATTTCACTATTTTTTATTGTATAAACCACAAAGGTACAAACCGGATTCCAAAAAAGTTGGGACACTAAACAAATTGTGAATAAAAACTGAATGCAATGATGTGGAGGTGCCAACGTCTAATATTTTATTCAGAATAGAACACATCACAGATCAAAAGAGAGAATGTTAAACTGAGAGAATGTAACATTTTAAGGAAAAAATATGTTGTTTCAAAATTTCAACAAATCCCAAAAAAGTTAGGAACGGAGCATTCATAAAAACTTGTGTTATCCTTGTCCTCTCTGGTCTGGATGACATGGCGTCCCAGTGTTCCATAAAGAAATTCAAATCGTGACTCATCTGACCACAGAACAGTCTTCCATTTTGCCACACTCCATTTTAAAAGACCCCTGGCCCAGTGCAAACGTCTGAGCTTGTGGAGCTTGCTTAGAAATGGCTTCCTCTTTGCACTGTAGAGTTTCAGCTGGCGACGGCGGATGGCACGGTGGATTGTGTTCACTGACAATGCTTTCTGGAAGTATTCCTGAGCCCATTCTGTTATTTCCTTGACAGTGGCATTCCTGTTTGAGGTGCAGTGACGTTTAAGGGCCCGGAGATCACGAGCATCCAGTAGAGTTTTATGGCCTTGACCCTTACGCACAGTAATTGTTCCAGATTCTCTGAATCTTTTGATGATGTTATGCACGGTTGATGATGATAACTTAAAAGTCTTTGCTATTTTACACTGGGTAACACCATTCTGGTATCGCTGCACTATCTTTCTGCTCAACAATGGTGGAATTGGTGATCCTCTTACCATCTTGACTTCAGAGAGACACTGACACTCTGAGAAGCTCTTTTTATACCCAATCATGTTGTCAATTGACCTAATTAGTGTTAATTGGTCTTCCAGCTGTTCATTATGTGCTCAATTTCCTTTTTCCAGCCACTTACTGCTACTTGTCCCAACTTTTTTGGGATTTGTTGACACTGTGAAATTTTTGAATCAACATATTTTTCCTTTAAAATGTTACATTTACTCAGATTAAACTTTTGATCTGTCATCTATGTTCTATTATGAATAAAATATTGACATTTGCCACCTCCACATCATTGCATTCAGCTTTTATTCACAATTTGTTTAGTGTCCCAACTGTTTTGGAATCCGGTTTGTATTTACAGTGTTCCATATATACTGCCAGCCCTGGTACTGCATACAACAGCGTTTTAATCTGAAGCAAATTTAAATCTGCACTTGATAATCATGCATTCATAGGCCAAAATGCGAATCTTCTCCAAGACCTGAACTTCTCTTTCCACCTGATTACTATAGACAACATGGCAAGTGATGGCACAGAATGCAATTTCTCTCCATAATGTCCTTTCCCCAGACCCAATTTACCGGCAGATACAAGATAATAAGATGATGTTCCTTTCCAGTAGTGTACTGTATATTTCCCTTCAATTTGCAGAGAAATGCAATCATTATGGGTGAGGCCACTGTGCAACAAAACGTCTCAAGCACCACAAAGAAGCACATGTTATGAATCATGAAAGTGGAATTTATGTGAGTATACATGAGCAATCACAGCACAATCAAAGTGCCTCTTCTTTTTCAGCGTTTTTTACTTGCGTCTGAGATGCATGTTATGGCTAAGTGTTGTCTCAGACTGAAGGCACATACACATTCTCCAGAAGCTCAGATGTGAATGGTGAAAGGATAGATGGGGTAATTTAAAGTGCTATACACCGAGTCTACATTAAAGATGTTGTTACATAAGAGCTTTTCATTCTTTATTTAGCTTTCTTTTAACACTGAGACTATTCAAAATTATGAATATGTACTGTTCTGTGCAGAAGTCTTAGCATTTGAGCACATTATTTTAAAGAAAATATCTTGGAATAATTTGTTAGAAATAAAGCCATATTCTACATGACGAGGTTATGGACACCTTCCAACATTACTCCTGAAATTAGAGGCATTAATAGGCAGTTTTCCTCTCTTTGCTGCAGTAATAACTGTTACTCTTCAGAGAAGGCTTTACGCTAGATGTTGGAACATTTGGTGAGGATTAGATTAAATTCAGAAAAAAATATCAGCGAGGTCAAGAACTTATGCTGAAAAATCCAACTTCTCAAACTCATACTAAATATAGCTGATGGTGATCGATCACACCAGAGAATGTTGTTCAACTCATTTACAACCAACTGTGTGTGTGGGGGGGGAGGGGGCTTAAGATGGTGCATCTCATTCCTCTTCTAGCTTTGTGTCCAAAAGTGACATTCACATAAAAATTGTATTAAATTCTGAGCATGTTTCCTCGCCAGTTGCTAGCACT
Source organism: Hoplias malabaricus (assembly GCF_029633855.1). Lineage (NCBI taxonomy): Eukaryota > Metazoa > Chordata > Actinopteri > Characiformes > Erythrinidae > Hoplias > Hoplias malabaricus. Next base: position 40,024,012 of record NC_089811.1, on the reverse strand, counting down.
CCGGTCTAAAGCATATATGAAACACCAGTGTCTGTAAATGGGTGTGAGGAGTGTGGTGTGTACTCCCTGTGTCTGCGTGGGTTTCCTCCGGGTGACTGTCTGTGAGGAGTGTGGTGTGTTCTCCTTGTGTCTGCGTGGGTTTCCTCCGGGTGACTGTCTGTGAGGAGTGTGGTGTGTTCTCCCTGTGTCCGCGTGGGTTTCCTCCGGGTGACTGTCTGTGAGGAGTGTGGTGTGTTCTCCTTGTGTCTGCGTGGGTTTCCTCTGGGTGACTGTCTGTGAGGAGTGTGGTGTGTTCTTCCTGTGTCTGCGTGGGTTTCCTCCGGGTGACTGTCTGTGAGGAGTGTGGTGTGTTCTCCCTGTGTCTGCGTGGGTTTCCTGCGGGTGACTGTCTGTGAGGAGTGTGGTGTGTTCTCCTTTGTGTCTGCGTTGCCCTGTGAAGGACTGGCACCCCCTCCAGGGTGTATTCCCTCCTTGTGCCCAATGATTCCAGGTAGGCTCTGGACCCACCGCGACCCTGAATTGGATAAGCGGTTGCAGATAATGAATGAAGGTAACTGAATGAATGGATGGATGTTGAAAAGCATGAACCTAGATAAGGATATCACTCTATTCCTGCTTTATAGTTGGGTAAAACAGACTTATATATGATGTAGATGGAACTGACTCTAAATACAAGAGAGCACTACATTTGTGAAAATAAACAGAAACAGACTTGAGTACAGATGAGTGGTAATTCAAACAGTGAATTAAAACTTAGACGAGTTCAATTTTGGCCACATACATTTTTCATTTACTCCCACAAAATACACTGTTCCACGTTAATGCAGACACCTCAACAAATGAGAGAACAGCGTTTTCTACAACACTGCCTTTAAAGGGATGTATCTGGACATTTTATATTCTCTTCTACTTCTATTGAAAGTTAAGAAGGTTTTTTTCCTTCTCCTAAAAAATTACAATTATGGAGATGTTTTCTTTGGACAGTAACAATAGTCTCAACAAAATGAAATTATTAAAAACAGATGGACATTTGTCTTAAATATTAAATATTTCATGCAGCATTAAAATAAAATTCAAACAGGAGCAAATGTTAATCTATTTGAGTCAGGCAATTCCAAATTTTCTAATTAACACAGAATGATCCTATTTACATATTCAGTGACAGTGTGTGAAATCTTCTCACCACTAAGTCCTGCATGTGATTAAATCATGGGGATTTCTTTTGCATTAATCTCATTTCTTTGTCATGAAGGCTCTTTCAGATGGAAGTGCAGAAGTAGGAAAAGGCTTAAAAGCCAAATAAATATATAGTTCCTGTCTTTTATTCAGGGATTATTTCTGCTGGAATATTTCTGTGTAGAGGCACAGGACAGAACCAGGGCGTAAAGTGCACTGCACCTGTTTCTCACATGCGCACAGTGGCAGAATGTCCCACTTTTTCATAATGCTTTAAAAGATGAGTGCAAAAGTTTGGACAGTCATTCATTCATTGTCTGAAACACACACACTCAGACACTTTTGAGTCGCCAATCCACCTACCAACGTGTGTTTTTGGACTGTGGAAGGAAACCAGAGCACCCGGAGGAAACCCACCTGGACACAGGGTGAACACACCACACTCCTCACAGACAGTCACCCGGAGGAAACCCACGCAGACACAGAGAGAACACACCACACTCCTCACGGACAGTCACCCGGAGGAAACCCATGCAGACACAGGGAGAACACACCACACTCCTCACAGACAGTCACCCGGAGGAAACCCACGCAGACACAGAGAGAACACACCACACTCCTCACAGACAGTCACCCGGAGGAAACCCACACAGACACAGAGAGAACACATCAACTCCTCACAGACAGTCACCCAGAGGAAACCCACACAGACACAGGGAGAACACACCACACTCCTCACAGACAGTCACCCAGAGGAAACCCACGCAGACACAGGGAGAACACACCACACTCCTCACAGACAGTCACCCGGAGGAAACCCACACAGACACAGGGAGAACACACCACACTCCTCACAGACAGTCACCCGGAGCGGGACTCAAACCCACAACCTCCAGGCCCCTGGAAACTATCTGCTGCACCACAGTGCCGCCCAAAGTTTGGACACTTGTCAATTTTTGGAAACAGTTAAATGTGATCTGTCTGAAAATTTTAGCTCACAATTTAAAATTCTCTATTCTGCATTAAAGCGTATGCAAAGTGTGTTCTTGGTGGAGGATGTTTACTCATTATGACCCGTAAAATTCAGCAAACCATTTCAACTGACTAGAGCACACACCTTTGCACATGACTGCATATAAAAACTGATCTTTGGGCTGACTTTATAAAATTATCCCCAGTAATGGTAAGAGTGGTGTAGGTTTACAGACTGTGAGCTTTTCAAAAAAAGCTGCATTTTGTCTGTTGCATCTATAGAAAACCATGTCTCCATCCTTTTCGTATTTACTTTTTTCCTCATCATTTTTACACAGCTGCTGCTCTTTACCTAAAGTGGGCAGGCCTCATATTGAGCCTGGGTTATCTGGCTGAGATATCCTGCTTTGTGAAACACTTCTTTGATGTAGAGAAAAGGTCCGTTTAAAGCACTTTGATGTAAACCTGCAGAATGACGATAACCCAGTGGGTTGTACAGATAGAACAAGAGCCTGGCAGTCGCTTCATCAGAAGATAACAGAGCTGTGTGTCCACAGCCAGCACTGACAATCACAGCATCACAGGAGGCAAATGAAGTGTCTCAGCTAGAAGACGAGATACAGCTTCAGCCAGGACAGCACAAAGAAGGGACGGAAATAAACATGTGGAGTGGCTTTTCTCTGCAACAAAGGCAACAAAAAGAGAATGACCTTCTAGGCCAAACAATTCCGTACCTCAAACCAAGCATACACGTTTCAATTTAAGTAAACTTGTTCTTGTTCCTGACGATTCACACTGCTAGTTTGAACCACCCAGTGGCCAAAGTCAGTGATTCATACTGTCGCTGTTGGAACATTGTCCCCATATCTCTATCCTTGGCAGTTAATTTTTTACTTGATTTCAAAATTTCAAGACAGGCTCCCTCTGTTGGCTGCTGCAATCCAATATCAAGTTGGCCTCGCTCTCACTCTGGGTGGGTGGCCCCCTCTCTCCCAAACTCTCAGCAATATACAGGCATCATGTGGGCATCTGAAAGCTAACATAGTATAATCAGCAGTCTTTCAAAGCAGTGTGAGTTTTAATAATCAATAACAAAATGGTACTATTAACTTACATTATATTTCTAATTCATCTATGTTCAAAACCAATACTTTCTAATTATTTCCACCCATATCTCAACCTGAGTGTTCTTCCACATAAACTCTATGAATGTTCATATCCAATGAACAAATGCATTCTTTGAGAAATCTTGAAAGTACCATTAGGCTTTTCCTCCAACTGCGATCAGTTGTCTAATGACATTGCATTGGCAGCACATTACATGCTTCCTCTCAGAGGAAGCATGTGATAGCCTTCACCATCCCATCTTGATTGAGAAAGACCTAATTAATAGGTGAAATCTGATCTGCAAGGCCTACATTTGGAGAGAAGATTGGGTTAAAAGAAAGTTATGACAAGTGGGTTGTCACATCCTGGCACTTTCCTGTTTGTTTTCCCCTTCCATGTGGCTCTGTCTGTTTGTTGTTTTCCTATCTCTGCACATGGCTTTGTTTATGTTCACTCTAGCTCCACCTCTTGTTCCGCCTCTCTGTAATTGTCCTTCGTTATCTGTGTCAGGTGTTTCGTGTTAAGTTCGTTTATTTAAGCCCTCTTCCCTCACTTCCTGTCATCGGTCATTTTGTTTTCGTCGTTGTTGTTTGTCATTTGTAGTTTCGCGCTGTTCACGTATCGTTGTCTTGCTCATTTCTCTTGCCCAATAGTTATCGTAGTATTTGTTTCTCGTTTCTCGTTCTGTCTCCTGCCTGTTTCATGCCCCAGTCCTATAGTATTGTTTCCTGCTTTTTCCCTATGTCTCTAAGTCTTGTTATTTCGTGTTTCTCCTCTAGTTCGTTTGTTTTGTTATCTCTTTATTAAATTCTGTGTTGTAGCGAGTGTGTCCGCATAAATCTAAAAATCTACTCCTCACGTCTCCTTGCGTGACATGGGTCAACAGAAAAGCTCAAAAATAACTAATAATATAACTTTTTACATGAATTAACATAGAAATTTACATTTTCTTATGCATGTAAGAAGGTTACTGTTTCAAAGGCACGTTAGTTAGTTATTTAATTAACTAACTAATTTTACTCTTGTTCAGTCTGACCTTGGCTGGAAATCCATGTTTCTCTGGTTAATTTGGGAAAGAGCCTTAAAGCAATGTCACAAGTAAAGTGATGAACAATAATACAAGTGAACAGCTACCACCCAGCCTAAGGCCGTAGTCAAATCAACCAAACAAGATTAAGAACATCACTTTACCTTTTCCCTCCAAGCTTTTCTCCCTCCTAATGTGTACTTTTCTACTTTAATTGGTTCTGTCATTTGTGCACAACAAGGCAAACACACTGAGGCTGTAACAGAAACCCAAATTGTGTATAAATAGCCCTTTATCGCAAGCTTGTGTCCGTTACTAAAGTGCAATCAAAGCAGCAAAATTGGACAGCAGCTTAGCTGCAACAATTTGATACTGCTCCATTTCCCCATATTGGTAAGATCACTTTGCTGTAAATCAAATCATCTCAGACAGAAAGACAATCTAATGTTTACCCACTGCAGTTTCAGCTAGATGGACAGATAAATAAATAAATGTCCATTTCACACAGTGTCAAGTCAAACCATAGGTAGGTGATCAGAATCCTCATTTTATGTATTTATTTTTCCATCAAATAAGCCAAATAAATGCAACATTCCTTCAGCATCAAGGTAAAAATAAAAAAATGTTTGTAATAAATAAAACAATAATGGTAAAATTCTCACAAATTACTATTAAGTATGTCCACCCTTTGCCTTTATTATAGCTTCCATTATTTCTGGGAGACTTGCTTTTCGTTTTATGAAGGAATTCGCACAGGTATTTTCATGGTATTTGTAAATGTCTCCAAAGAAGAGAGTTGCACATTCAGTTTTTTAATTCGTGTAACTCCATACACCAGATGTCCAGGTTCAGTGTTCAGGATCAGTCCATAGATCAGAAAACACCAGCAGCTTCTTTGCCTAGCTGTTTAGTTCCTTAGGAGCTCCACATCCTTTCACATTTCAATCATTAGTCTATGATTAGTCTTTTTTCCCCCCACTTATTTACCTTGCCTCTGTGCCTGTCTAGTGCAAATCAATTATCTTACATCAAATCTTTTAGAAATATCTACTAAACAAATGAATAAAAGTTTCTGAATAACATTTTGATTATAAGTGAATTAAATAAAGACCCACATCTGACTTTGTGCTGTACATTATATGCAGGATGGATACACCAGTTAATCAAGTGGCTGCTTATAATGACCAATTAAATCATAGATATGAAATTAGTAAATTACATCCATTTCTGCTAGAAATTCAGGTAGTAAAGGCCTTGCTTTAAAGCGTTCAATATTCAGGCTATTGACTTTTTACTCCACACAATAACATCTGATAAATGTCAATAAATGCCAGTGCTAAAAGTGTTAGCACATTTTGTTGAATGGAAACAGCAGACTTACATTTTCTGAACCTTTAGTAAACTGTATAATTTGCACATGATCTCATTGAAAATGATTCAGCCCCCACCCTGAGAAATGTTCAGATCTCAGTGGCCCTCATAGTAATGTATTAACTGTGTAAGAACTGGCCAGAAATGCCAATGATGCAACCAATATAATGACGTAGCAACCCCAGCGTTGTTCTGTCTATTGCTCATTGCAGTATTAAAGTGATTAGCCTTGCCGAAAGATTTGTACACAGACAGAGTTTGGGAAATATACTCCGGTTCCACAACAGCCATGAGGTTTTGCAAAAGTATCTGGACATGGAGGGTGTGTTCACTGCGTTATTGGATGACAGGTGTAAACAAAGTCTTTTTTTAATCTCCAGATTGGCTGAAGTCAGGATAAATGGAGTTACACAACAACAGTGACTTGGGAGATAGACCACACCTAAATCTCCACCCTTCCAGCAAATATCCAACCACACAATAAACATGCCTGATGCTACTTGTTCCTAATAATTCGCTTTGACGTTAATTCACAAAGCCATCAACTAGCAACATAATGACAATGCAGCACATGATGTTCAATCCTAATACCGCCCTGCAGTACATAAATCTTTCCAAGTACTGCATGATCATTTCTTTAGAAAGTCTCATCAATAGATTTAACATCACTCTTTGTTGTGAGTGTGTAAAGGTTACAGCTATTTTCTCTTTAAACACATGGGATCAATCAGGATGGATATCCCTGGAAAGCTGGAAAGCAATCAGTCAAACCTGTAAATTAACCTTTTCAAAGGTGGATCGTGTACAGAATATCAGAGACTCCAGTAATGATTCTGGCTGCAGTTCTGGAGATGGGTTCTGCTTTTGTAGCACAAAAAGAAGGAGTTTGGACAATCAAATCTCATCATCGAACTTTCCTTAACCTGGGGTCTTAAAACTCTTAATGAGTCCTCCTTGAGTCGTCTGTCCTTATTCTCTGAGCCAGTTTACATGGAAGTCATCATCAATCTTAAAGGATGTACCAATCATTTCAGACTAATCAACAAGTAATTGCAAAAGTGGGTCTTGTTTATCCTCATTTCCTAACATTTCAAATCAAATCAAATCAAAGTTTTTTTTGTCACATACAGAGTTATACACGGTACAACTTGCAGTGAAATGCTTTGACGACTCTCCACACACGTTAACAAAAATAAGAGTTAAGGAAATTGAAAATAGAAATAGAATAAAATAAATAAAATAATATATATGGACATTCTCAGAATAAATAATACTTAACTAAAAAGAATTAAAGCTTAAACTGTTCAACAAAGACAAATAAAATATATAAAAATGTAAAGAATTATGACAAGTATAAAAAGTGAGCTGTGCGTATGGTAGGGTGACCAGACGTCCTCTTTTACCCGGACATGTCCTCTTTTTTAGACTTAAAAAAAATGTCCGGGCGGAATTTCACAAACGTCCGGGATTTTGTTTTTCTAGAGCTTACATAGAACTTCGAGAAGCGTTTCGTCCACAGACTAGTCCCGCCCTCCCCTACTCCGATTGGTTTGCTTGAGTGAGAAGGGGGCGTGGTGAAGTAGCCTAAAATCTTCTGATTGGACGGTCTGACTGTAGAGCTACCGTTATTGGTCGATAACCTTCTCTGTAAACATTTAATTGGTCAGTCTGCACGTCAGTAGTCCTTGTTTACATCAGGCAAAGCTCATGTACCCACCCTCATCTCCAGCAGCTGTGCCGAAACGTAAATGTAACTTCTCGGATGAATTAAAAAAGAAATTCCCATGTTTTGTGTAGCAAATAAAGGTGTAAAGGACCTAAAAGCACACATAGGTCGTCCCCCCTCGACCCCCCCACCCCCGTGTTCTCTTTTTCACCATCTCAGATCTGGTCACCCTAGCATATGGCATACAGATGTGGATTAAAGTGCATAATGTGCATCTGAATATGCAAATTAACGCAGTGCAAAAATTGTTTCATTTTTGTTCGTCATAGTTGTGGACCTGAACCATTCATGCTTTAACATGTTATTTTTACATGACCTTTTCCTACCAAAGTAAATACTACTTCTTGAGATTGGATTTAGCCAACTCTACTCAACAATGTCAGATGGCAGGAGGCACTGAAATGTACCTGAGGAAGAGATTCAAGAAGTGTTTTCTACCACAGAGCTTCCTTTAAGCTTCATTTAACCTGCTGCTCATCACCCTTTTCAAACACCACTCAAAGCCAATACATCAACAGCGTTAAGAAGTATATCATATTATATTATTCACATAATCATTCAGTTCTTGTCAGTGTATTTAGTGGCAAGAGTGGTTGACCCTTTGGGTTCTTCCCCAGTGGGCTGCACACCTCACTAATGAAACTGTAAAACTTCACACAGCACCATCCTCACCAATCTAGTTTTCTTTTCCATTCAAGGTTGCTACGGGCACCAGACACAACAGCTCTTCAACTAGCATTTACAAGCCTACATCTTCCCAGTAGCTTTGGACCAAAATAATATTCAATATAAAGATGATTTTGCAGCCTTTTCAAATTCAGTGACCATGTCTCATTGGACAAGTGTAGGGCAAATATTAAAGGACCTAATAATGTGAGGTGTCTTTTATTCTGAAGCTTATCTTTGTTCATGGCCTTGTCTTGATTAGCTCTTTGATCAATGAGGAGTTTTGGTGGCCAGAGGCGAGCATTTTAAAACTGCCATAACAATAAAGTGTGTCTAAAAATCTAGACGAGAAGGCCCCTGAAGACCTATCCTGTGGGGTTCTTAATCAGGGTAAGTAATGCTATCGCAGTCGAGGTAATCAGAGATCATGTATAATTCATGCCATGATCTGGGACTTTGGTATGTAAGGCATCTGTGGCAAGAGCGTGGGTGATGATGGACTCCTGCTTTTCAGAGCATCTGAGGAAATCAGTTGAAGAGGAAAAAGACAAAGAAACAAAGGAACGTACTGAAGAATTGCTTCTCTGTTACGTGTCCAAAGGTTCAACAACATTTCTAATGAGTTTTTGCAGCTACTTTACACTGAACAGTGACTGGATTAAGAACACCTACTTTGTGTCTACACTTATTATCTATTTTGTCTAATAACTCCACTGACCACCTTGTAGTTCTACAATTACAGACTTTAACCCACATATATACATCTCTACATACATTCTTATCCCCATTTCAACCTGCTCTTCAATGCTCAGGACCCTCACAGGACCACCGTATAGCAGGTACGATATAGATGGCGGCATATTCTCAGCGCTGCAGTGACACTGATGTTCTGGTGATTTGTTACAGTGTGTTGTGTTGGTATTGGTGGATCAGACACAGCAGTGCTGCTGGAGTTTTTAAAGCACTAAAGTGTCACTAAAGGACTGAGAATCGTCCACAAAGCAAACATATCCAGCCAACAGCATTCTGTGTCCACTGATGAATGATTCCAGGACGACAAACACAAATAACACAGTAAAAGATGAGCTCTGATTTTACATCTACAAGGCGTTCTACATGAGTGTACAGTGAGTGGACATCAATCAGTCACTCCATCAACCTACGCTTTCACTCAGAAATACATTGAGGGTAACCCATATTTTCAAAGAAGAGTATTTACTTCTTAAAAGGACTGAAAAAATATATTAAAACAAATTTAATCAAGGGTATATTAAAATGAACAGAATCACATACATTTACAATTATGTTAACAAGGTAAATGGCAAAAGAAGGCAAACAACCTAACTTCATAAACAAGCAAACTTCAATTTTAAAGTTATAAAAAGTTATAAAAATAAGTAGAAAGAACTGGTAACAAAATTAAAATAAGATCAAGTAAAATAATGTAAGAGAAAATCTTATGAATTTAGGGAAAAAAGATAAATATTGTATTAAAATTAAAAAAAAAATAAAAAACTAAGAAAAATAAAACTCAACTAAAATACTTGCAGGCTGTCTGAAGGCGGCTAGAGACTAGAATTTTAAAATGTGTGAGTGATATCATTAAGATGAGTTTTAGACTCCTGTAGTAAATTCCAAGTCACTGGTACACTGTTGCTAAAAAGCAGATTTTCCCAGGTCAGCACAAATTCAGTTATCTGGCAATTAATCCAGTCAATAGAGCATTTCTGATAATTACTGTTATTTATAGAAATCAAAGATAAGTTGCAAATGGCCAGAAAGTGATTTCTAATCAAAAATAGCAGAACTGATGTGTCTGATCCAATTGTATCAGTGCAACACACACTAAATCAAATCAAATCAAATGTATTTATATAGCACCTTTTACAGCTTCACATTTTCAGCCCAATGTAATCAAAGCCCAATGTGAGCAAGCTGAAGGCAATAGTGGCTAGGAAATTCTCCCTCGAGGCTGGAGGAAGAAACCCTGGGAGGAACCAAGACTCACAAAGTGGATCCATTCATCCTCTGATCCACTAAAACCGCACCACCACCCAAATCATACCTGCTTTGTGGTGGTCCTGACCAATGAAGAGCAGGCTTAAACAGTGATAAGAAATATGCAGAGATAGAGGTAGACAACAGTCTATAACTGTAGAACAACAAAGTGCTCCTGTATGGTCAGTGGAGCTGATAAAACGCATGAGTGTAGATACAAGACTGGTGTTCCGAATTCAGTGATTGTTCAGTGTACAAAAAGTGTTTGTAGTTTGTACAGCCTTCATAAAAAGCATTATCAGCGGACACTCCAGAGTACACACACAAAAGTCTAATCTCATCATGCTCAATTTCAGCATCGGCTAGATGTGGATAAAGCCCCCACCCAGTGGGATGTGGAGTATTCATTCATTCACTTTCTGTAATCATCGTCAGGGTCATGGAGCCTACTCAAAATCACTGGGAGTAAGGCAGGAATACACTCTGGACAGGGCACCAGTCCATCACAGGGGCATGTGGAGAACATATTAAACTCCTTCCCAGGAGGGAACTGAATCCACCATGCCAAGACACTATATGTTGCGCCACCATGCCGCCCAGGTGTGGAGTACTGGAACTGTATTCTCTGCAGAACCATCCATCATGTTGAACTGGTATTTGGGATCAGAACAAATAACTGAACTGTATTTGTGGCTTAAAGTTTGTAAGATGGTCGTTAACTGGAAGTTCATTGGCATCCATGGTTGGCGACCACCAAGACAGGTGTATTCCTGCCATCAAATCCTCACAGGAGCTTTCCAATTTAAAGCGTAAAGCATTACATAAGCAAAAAAAAAAAGGCTGTTACTGCAGTTAAGAGGTGGACAAACAACAGTGACTGAGTGTTTACCAATGTTTGGCCATTGAACCTGTGTAATACACAATGTAAATAGATAAGGGGCACTTTAAGGAAGGCTTGGACATTCAGACAACAGTCATAAGTCATACAATATCAGTTCTAAATCTAATAAAGCTGTTTCACCAGCAGGGGATTGTTGCACTGATAATGCACTAAAGACTTTGTAAAATATCTTGCCACACATTCCATTCAAATGAAATAATTTCAGCGATCCTCAGAAAACATCTGATTGTTTTTCAGAAGGTTCCTCGTGCACGTCCCTGCTCTGGCTGCTCTTTTGGCCAGGCCAGCCTCCAGCTGGCAGCATTCCTTCCATATCATGTTCAGATTATTGAAGTGAAAATATTCCCCCTCCAGTTTGGAGCTCCGGTTCCACGACCCACCCCACGCCATTCTTTTACAATAATGTTTTCATGCTCTTGCATTTCAAGTGGGAAGAACTGAGGCTCTTTCCTGGAAGGGGATTGTGTTGGATATCCAGCTCTGCAGAGATGGCGAAAACATACCGCAAGCAGAGCATCCTTGGTTTGGTTATCCCATCTGGATGATATAGATTCCAGAGCTATAAGGGATGAGAGTGACAGGGAGAAGTGTATGCTACCATGAGAGTTGACTTGGAGAAGTAACTCTAATGAAACACTTACCTCAAAACACTGCAGAACAATGCTCAGGAATCCAAGACCAAGCACATGTGCAAACTATTAGGCCTAAGAGAGAAAAAAAATTCACAGAGAATCACAATTTTATAAAATAAAAAAAAGTGTCAATGCTTGAACGCTCACTCACTGATAAAGTTAGTAGTTATTATTATTAGTATATAATAGTTACCTACAAAAACAGTACAGTACGCTGTAAAAATGTTATTTATCTGATATTCTTTTGAAGATATCTGAGCAGTAAGAGTATATTTGCTCCAAACATATATTAGAAAAATGAAAACAAATAACATTGTTACAGTGAGTAGTAGCTTTGTTTGTAAATGTATTGGTTTAACCCTTTCTGGCTTAACCCAAATCTATCCTTGTGGCAGTCCAGTATCATCTGAAGTTTCCATACAATACCTAGTTTTGCCCGTTAAAATAATACTTCATTATGTTAAATCAATTGTGCTGTTTATTTAAGAAATCCATACGATCAAAACATCTGGAAAATATATTTGTTCTTCACAATAGCTCATCTACTACTTTTTGGGAGAATAAAAAAAAGATTTTACTTTTACTGCATTTATGTTAATGTATTTATTGTAATTTATAATTTACACAAGCACCATGTTTATTGTGAAGATAAATTATTTTAAATAATAATTATAACCTTAAATCCCTAAGAATATTGTACATTTACTTTTAATTATACTTTTTAATTATTTGGGAACTGAAGATACTAATTGTTGTAGCTTTGGCAGTGGACCTGAGCTCATGTTTTGAATAGGCGTATCTCAAGTCAGTAACACTTTTAAGTACAGCCCGCTAATTACCGGGTAGGCGGCACGGTGGCGCAGCCACACAGCTACAGGGACCTGGAGGTTGTGGGTTCGATTCCCGCTCTCGGTGACTGTCTGTGAGGAGTGTGGTGTGTTCCCCCTGTGTCTGTGTGGGTTTCCTCCGGGTGACTGTCTGTGAGGAGTGTGGTGTGTTCTCCCTGTGTCTGCGTGGGTTTCCTCCGGGTGATTGTCTGTGAGGAATGTGGTGTTTTCCCCTGTGTCTGCGTGGGTTTCCTCCGGGTGACTGTCTGTGAGGAGTGTGGTGTGTTCTCCCTGTGTCTGTGTGGGTTTCTTCCGGGTGACTGTCTGTGAGGAGTGTGGTGTGTTCTCCCTGTGTTTGTGTGGGTTTCCTCCGGGTGAGTGTCTGTGAGGAGTGTGGTGTGTTCTCCCTGTGTCTCGGGTTTCCTCCGGGTGACTGTCTGTGAGGAGTGTGGTGTGTTCTCCCTGTGTCTCGGGTTTCCTCCAGGTGCTCCGGTTTCTTCCCACAGTCCAAAAACACACGTTGGTAAAAAAAGTGTCCGTGGGGTGTGTGTGTGTGTTGCCCTGTGAAGGACTGGCGCCCCCTCCAGGGTGTATTCCCGCCTTACGCCCAATGATTCCAGGTAGGCTCTGGACCCACCGCGACCCTGAACTGGATGAGGGTTACAGATAATGAATGAATGAATGAATAATTACTGAGTAAGTAAGTAAAATAAGTACAGAGTAAGTAAAGGGTATGACACTAGAAATGTGTGGTTATTACTGAGTATTTAACAAACACTTTACAAATAAGGCACATAATTACATTCTGAATCCATTCCACTTCTGATCATAATTATAGATTATAAAAGTTAAAGTATGACAGTTTATGACGGTGATTATTACTGTTATATTTTATAAATAAGGAATGCAGCTACTATTCTGAATTCACTGTGTTTCTGAATGTAATTATAGATCCTTTAAATTTATTTACAGCTTACAACACATCTACTACTTAAAAAAAGGTTTTACTTTTACTGTATTTATGTTAATGTATTTATTGTAATTTCATAATTTACAAAAGAAGCACCATGCTTATTGTGAAGATAAATTATTTTAAATAATAATTCTAACCTTAAATGCCTAAGGATATTGTACAGAAATGTATAAATGTTAAAGTTCAGCATTTGAAATAATTACCTTTGTTTTATATATATATATATATGGGACAACTCTACAGAAATGAAACTTGGATATAACTTAGAGTAGTCCGTGTACAGCTTGTATAGCCGTATAGATTTACTGTCTTCTAAAAGTGATTCACCACACAGCCATAATGTCCAAATAGCTGGCAACACAAAGGAGTACACCTCACAGTGAACATGTCCAAATTGTGCCCATAGTGGCTATATTTTGTGGGATTGCCATTATCTCTACAGAGTTGTCCCATTAAAAGGTATAATAAAATATCTGCAGAAATGTGAGGGGTGACTCATTTTGTGAGATACTATACACACACACACACACACACATCAATCAACCATAACATTATGACCACCTCTTTGTTTTTACACTCACTGTCCATTCTCGCAAATCTACTGACCCCTCAGGAGCCTTTTGTATTTCTGCAACTACAAACTGTAGTCCACCCGTTTATTCCTGTTCTTTAAGGGTGTGGATGATCCGCTACCCAAATCATACCCGCTCTGTGGGGGTCCTGTGGCTTTCCTGACCATTGAAGACCATGGTGAAAGGGGGCTAACAAAGTATGCAGAGAAACAGAGACAGACTTAAGTTTGTAATTGTGGAACAACAAAGTCTTCCTGTAGGGTCAATGGAGCTGAGAGAATGAATAGTAACTGTAAAAACAAGAGGGTTTTTTAGCTATATGCCCTGACTTTCCTAGTTAATAATATTAGGGCAAGATGGACGTTAACTGAAAGTTCGTTGCCATCTATAGGTGGCGACCATTATTCATCGACCTAAAGCCACTTGAATGCATATCATGTTGTAATTTCAACTTCTGAATCCATAAGCCAGAGCTTCTGAGGAAAACATGAATGCATTTTAAAAGTTCATATGAAGTTAAAGGGAAACATACAAAACAATAAACTATGTGTTTAGTCAGTAGAGAAGACAGCACCTAAGCTATAGTTAGCTAATGTAGCTAAGTGAAATAACCAGTCAATCTAACATTTAAATGTAAATTTCAAGGAATTGTAATATGTAACTTCATTAAAACATCAGCTGGATAATCTGACAAGTGTAACCGTGTGTGTTCTAATTAGCATACATGCTAGCCAAACCATGTACTAGCATTTTTTCCCTTTACACACAGTTTAGTGTTCCAGTTCTGTCCTTCAGTCTCGCTTAATTTGTTGTTTGGTAAATTCACAGTTTTGTTTTGCTCCAACTCGTTAAACGTTTTTAATTGCATCAAATGATAGGAACAATTTTCAGTTTGGTGTGGCACGGTACAACAGTTCGTGTCGCTGTCACAAAGTTTCTGCATCCTGGATTTGATACTGGCCTCATTTTTTTTGCCTTGTACCCAATGATTCCTCATAGGTTTCAGCACGTTGTGACCCTGATTAGGATGAAGGGATTACAGAAGTTGAACAAATCATTTGTAGTTTAATGGTAAAGTGGTGAAATACCATCCCTGTTGTTGCACTATAATAATTATTTATTATGCCCTGTGTAATAACGTGTGAAACATTTCGGATAGGTAGTTGTTTACACTAAGGCATAGGGTAACATTAGTTCCACTAGCAGGCTAGGTCATTTTATGGCTAGCATTTCAGTGACGTTAAGGCTGCCCAGGCAATGTTTCTGATGCTTGGATTTGTGCTATTAATATTCCAGGCAGATTGACCAAGTCTTGTTGTTCATGGCATGGGGTGGCTGCCTGGTTGAGAACCCTTCAGTGAGGCAGTTTGCCAGGCATCACCGACCATGTGGATTTTGACGGTCTAAGATTAGACATTGACTTACAGTGGGAGAACATGAATCTTGGGTCAGGAACAAACAGACTCTAAATCTATTAAAGAATGATAAGGGTGAGACATGGCATTGGGCCTTAGGTTCTGTGAATTTGTGAAGGTACAGTAGTTTATCCCCTACTTCACTGTGAGCTTCTCATATCAGCTTTTATGCATGTACAGGCAATGTATTTGTGAAATCTTTATTGTTAATATCACATTTCCTCATACAACAGCCCAGAGAAAATAATGTAAATTAATACATTAGAGATTTTTACTTCTGAATGGGAGAGTAGTTTATCAGCTAAGCTTAGATAAGGGTTTGGAATATTGCAGTGGGTAACAGTGCTGGCTGCAAAACATCAGACTAGATTTTGATTCCCAATTTGGGCAGAAACACCACACTGTACAAATTAGCTCTTTGAACAAGACCTCTAGTGCCAAACCTTGTAACAGAACACCTCCAGAAGCTAACAGACACCTCTTATTAATGATTACGGTAATGTGCACTTGTTGTGGACTGTAAATTCACAGTAAAACCTCCATAGAGAAGCAAGAATTGAAATTGGAGCAGCAGCACATGAGTTTACGCTCACATTACTCAATGATAAGCTTTGGCTAGAGGAGCAAAAAGCACCCAACATTTGGATGGTTAAGTACTCAATTGTGTGCTCTGAGAGTTGGAGTATAATTAAATATTTTTGGGATTAGTTGGAATTATCCAGAGATAATCACCCAACATCAGTACCTAATGCTCATTAATGAATTATAACATTTCAACATTTCAATGGTGCAGAAACCGTCTAATCTCCGGCCCCAAATATTTCAGAAAAAAAAAGTTGGATGAGCAGATGTTTAAAAACTTTTGACCAAAATGTGTGCGAAACACTAGGTTTTTTATTCTGAACGCCACAATCTTCCTCTCTACACAGTGTGTTTAAAGGCAGAAGAAGAGCAAAACAAATATTATGAACCATGGTCTTTTATCGCCATCTGGTGGAAATTCTAAGTAATTACAACATATCCTTGTCCACTGTATTGCGTCTTACACAAACATGAGGTGACTTCTACTTGTGTTTTTCTTAATTAAATCAGTACATTACATCACAAGACAATCATCTTTGTTTTTAATGTACTTTTATGAAATAATCATAAAAATTCCCAAAATATTGGGACCTTTTCTAAATATATTTTATAATAATATACATATATAAAATGTAATTTATTACTATAACTTGTAACTTTAACAGACATAAAAACAAAGAAAATACTTTACATGTTTTCAATAACACATTTAAGTTCTACTTTTAAAATATAAACAAATTTAGAAATTGATGCCTGCCACATACAGAAAAGGCATGTTTACCTCTGGGTCATATCACATTTTCTTTTAATTATACTTTTTAATTATTTGGGAACTGAAGATACTAATTGTTGTAGTTTTGCCAGTGGACCTGAGCTCATGTCTTGAATAGGCGTATCTCAAGTCAGTAACACTTTAAATTACAGCCCGCTAATGACTGAGTACGTAAGTAAAATAAGTACAGAGTGAGTAAAGGGTATGACACTAGAAATGTGTGGTTTTTACTGAGTATTTAACAAACACTTTACAAATAAGGCACATAATTACATTCCGAATCCATTGCCCTTCTGATCATAATTATAGATTATAAAAGTTAAAGTATGACAGTTTATGACGGTGATTATTACTGTCGTTTTTTATAAATAAGGAATGGAGCTCCTATTCTGAATGTAATTATAGATCCTTTAAAGTTATTTACAGTGCACCTACAGAGAAGGACATGGTCAGTTGCTGTCATTACAGGCTCCAGCAGAGTTTCAGGTGCTTTGTGCTCATTGGGTTCAGGAAGAACATGTGATTAACCACAATAACCATCATTACATGCTTAGGAGGTGTTTTACACTGCTTTGTTCATATGTATTTGGGGCATTATACGAACACAGCTAACAGCTAATGATGAGGAAATGGGTGCTTCTCTTCTGCTCTTCTTCTTTATTTGTAAAGTGTTTGTTAAATACTCAGTAATAACCACATATTTCTAGTGCCATACCCTTTACTCACTCAGTACTTAGTTGAGCTTACGACTTATTCACAGGTATTTACTCTGTACTCACTCAATAATTAACGGGCTGTAATTTAAAGTGTAACCTACTTGAGATATGCCTATTCAAAACTCAAGCTGCTCAACAGCCTGTAGTTACTGTTGTCTGATTCTTCATTTCATGATACGCCATACATTTTCAATAGGAGATGTTAACATGTGGAATAGACATTGCCTTAAAGGAAGCATATTAATTTTTCTGAAAACAGTCTGAAAAATAGACTCCTCTGACCAAAGAACTCTGCAGCATTTCTGCATGGAATTTTTACAGTGTGTTGTGTTGGTATTGGTGGATCAGACACACAGACACAGCAGTGCTGCTGGAGTTTTTAAAGCACTCAGTGTCACTAAAGGACTGAGAATATATGACCAACCAAAACAATCCAGTCAACAGCGACCTGTGTCCACTGAAGGATTAGAGGACGACCAACACAAACTGTGCAGCTACAGATCTGCTATTTTACATCTACAAGGTGGACCAACGAGGGAGGAGTGTCTCACAGAGTGGACAGAGAGTGGACACAGGGTTTAAAAACTCCAGCAGCACTGCTGTGTCTGATCCACTCTACACCAGCACAACACACACTAACACACCACCACCACGTCAGTGTCACTGCAGCACTGAGAATGATCCACCACCACATCACACCTGCTCTGTGGGGGTCCTGAGCGCTGAGGGACAGGGGGAAAGGGGGAATATAATGTATACAAATGGACTATAGTCTGTAATTATAAAACTACAAAGTGCTCCAGTCCGTCCAGTCAAACTCTGAGAAAGAGAATCTGCCAAATCTTCCATGAACAGAAGTGTAAATGAGACAAAGATGTAAAAACAGTAAAAAACAATTGAATCAAAACTTCTCAAGGGCTATGTGTTCTTCCGTGATTTGTTTGGATTTCTTTTTCACTTTGATACACTGGTAGGCGATGAGGGCGGTGGCAATGACCCCTGCAATGCTGAGACTGAAGAGGACATACAGAGCTACTCCAACATCTGGAGGTGACATCTCCAAACCCAGAAAGTTCACCCCGAAGACTGCTTCTGGAGATGGGCTGGGTGGGAGAGTTTCAGGGGCAGATTCTGTTCCTGAAGAGAGAGAGTAGACTATATAGCAACAATCCAGCAACTCATTTTAAACTTTAAATACAAAATTCAGGTGCATCTGGGTGCCCACGTCTCTAGGTCTGTGTGTTCATTCCCCTAATAATGTGTGTTTGTGTGTGTTCTAACTGCCACTGAGTCAAACGCTGATGTCAAATATTTCACCTTTCATTTGTTAACTGTGTGATTACCTTCAGGTTCCAGATTCTGACACTCGTGAGGTCCATGTCTGGGGTCTGGGAATCCATTACAGTTTATTATGGTGGCATAATGTGTGGCTGATTTCTTGGGAATACGTGGCAAAGAGGGGTCTGAACGATTCACATAGAAGAGGCCAAATTTCTCAGCAAAACCAGTGGCCCACTCCAGATTGTCCATCAATGTCCAGGCAGTGTAGCCACGGATGTCCACTCCATCAATTAAATGAGCTAGAAGACAAAACAAGCTCTAAATTTTATAACATCATAATAAGGCTATAATTATAATTTATACATCATTACACTTCATCTCAACCACTAAAGGCTGACACCAAAGCTAGACAGACAACACTACACACACTTCGGTTCAAAGGCTTGAAATCACTGATCTTAATAATGATTGTTGGGTTTTTTCCATCCATTCATCCATCTATTTTCCACCGCTTCCACGGGTCGTGGGGGAAGCAGTCAGAGCAAAGAAACCCAGACCTCCCTCTCCCCAGCCACTGCCTCCAGCTCCTCCTGAGGCGTTCCCAGGCCAGTCGAGACATGTAGTCTCTCCAGCGTGTTCTTGGTCTGCCCCGGGGCCTCCTCCCCGTTGGACATGCCCGAACCACCTCACCAGGAAGGCGTCCAGGAAACATCCGGACCAGACGCCCGAACCACCTCAACTGACTCCTCTCGATGTGGAGGAGCAGCGGCTCCACTCCGAGTCTCTCCCGGATGTCAGAGCTCCTAACCCTGTCTCTAAGGGAGAGTCCAGACATCCTGCGGAGAAAACTCATTTCAGCCGCTTGTACCCGCGATCTCATTCTTTCGGTCACTACCCAAAGCTCGTGACCATAGGTGAGGGTTGGGACGTAGATCAAACGGTAAATCAAGAGCTTTGCTTTTCTGCTCAGCTCTCTCTTCACCACAACGGACTGGTACAGAGCCCGCATTACTGCTGACGCTGCACCGATCCGCCTGTCAATCTCATACCCCGAGGTATTTAAACTCCTCCACCTGAGGCAGGACCTCACTTCCAACCTGGAGAGAGCACTCCACCCTTTTCCAACTGAGTACCATGGACTCGGACTTGGAGGTGCTTATCCTCATCCCTACCGCTTCACACTCGGCTGCAAACTGGTCCAGCAAGAGCTGGAGGTCCCAGCTCGATGAAGCCAACAAGACCACATCATCCGCAAAAACAAACATGGAATCCTGAGACCACCAAACCGGACACCTTCCGCCACTTGGCTATGCCGAGAAATTCTGTCCATAAAAATTATGAACAGAACTGGTGACAGCGGGCAGCCCTGACGGAGTCCAACTCCCACTGGAAACCAGTCGGACTTACTGCCAGCCATATGAACCAGACTCCTACTCTGTTTGTACAGGGACTGGACGGCTCATATCAAAGAGCCCAGTACCCCATACTCCCAGAGCACCCCCCACAGAATACCCTGAGGGTTTTATTTTAAAACATATTTTAAATGAATATCAAGGTTGTCTTGTTTTTTTGTACAGAAGAAAAGGTACGGTGGAGGTACATTATTGGTCACTAAAGGTACACACAGTGTTTAAAAGTCCAGTTGAGTTCCCTAAAGATACAATACACTCTCTTCTCCAGAAGGAGAGGTGAATATTTCGTTTTCATTATAGAACTAAAGAAAGGAAATAAAAACCTAATCTAAGTCCTGGAGATAAAACGGGGCGTATGAAATTAACACAATTTTAATATCTACAATTATAATAGGATAAGGAACAATTATGTTCCCTATAATTAAAGGTACAATATGTGGCCCTGAGGGTACCACCCCGAGACAGGAAAAGATACCACCACAGTGACAAATTTTCTCTAAAAAAACTTTACAAATTATTTACAAATTAAAATTTATTTATATTTGTAAGAGTAGATTTTATATTTTTGGAATATACTCAGAAAATTGGCAAGAGCTCAGTATATACAGGGGTTGGACAATGAAAGTGAAACACCTGTCATTGTAGTGTGGGAGGTTTCATGGCTAAACTGGAGCAGCCTGGTGGACAATCTTCATTAACTGCACATTGCACCAGTAAGACCATGTGCATCCAATGGTTCAAACATTGTGTCCTGAAGGCGGTGCCGTGTATCAGGACGACAACGCACCAATACACACAGCGAGACTGGTGAAAGACTGGTTTGATGAACATGAAAGTGAAGTTGAACATCTCCCATGGCCTGCACAGTCACCAGATCTAAATATTATTGAGCCACTTTGAGGTGTTTTGGAGGAGCGAGTCAGGAAACGTTTTCCTCCACCAGCATCACGTAGAGACCTGGCCACTATCCTGCAAGAAGAATGGCTTCAAATCCCTCTGACCACTGTGCAGGACTTGTGTATGTCATTCCCAAGACGAACTGACGCTGTATCGGCCGCAAAAGGAGGCCCTACACCGTACTAATAAATTACTGTGGTCTAAAACCAGGTGTTTCACTTTCATTGTCCAACCCCTGTATGTCAGCACATGCATCTGAGTAAGTAATTAGTCACTGCCCACCAAGGAGCAACACTTTTCACAATCATTGTTCAGTAGCTGGAAGTTGAAGTAATACTAATGGTACCTTTCAGAGCCTGATTAATGTAGTTTTCATAGTAGTGAATCCTGTGAATGTCATTCAGGTCCATATCTCCTCTTTCAGAGATGCCATTCTCAGTAATATAAATGGGAGGGTTTCCATACTCATTCTTGATGAAGTTGAGGATTGTTCTGAATCCAGGTGGAGTTACTTTGAGCCAGGAAGATCCAGAGTCCAGCCAAGAGCGATCATGAATAGTTCCTGCCCCCCTTTAAAACAAGAAAACACAGGAAACAAATGATCACTTGAATAATGCTGGATAGTGCCTTTCATTAAACGTCTATGACTTTGTTTAACAAAATAATGAGTGACTGTATGCATTAGTTACAAGCCAGTTCCACAAGGTGCTGCACATCTAAACTGCAGTTTGACCATTACCTGTCTGCATCATAGTGCTGAAGTTTCTTGTAATCCAAGTTGAAGGCCAAGACAGTTGTATAGTGATTGAACCCAAAATAATCATGAGTTCCTTTTATTCTTTGCACTTCTTCAGGGCTAAATTCTGGGAGACTGCAAAGACAAGTTGGTTTAGAATATCATTTAAACCATACTTAAATAAGGCTTTATTTCCCCCAAATTCTGTGACTGAAAGCATAGTGTGCTCACGTCTAAACTTACAAACCACTTGACAGATACCTGGATGAATGTTGGATGTTTGTGATCTGATGGAACACTTCACATTAAGAAAGTAATAGTTACCGTGACTTGGCAAGACCAGCTGCTAAGCTTCGTTCCCGAATTCTGTTCTTCATCACATCACTGTAATCTCCATTAAACACAGGATGAGCAAACCAGCCAATCTGGAACTTCATTACAGAATTGTGTAAGGGTTCTGTTCATTCATTCATTTATTTGTTCATTCATTCAGTCATTATCTGTAACTGCTTTTCCAGTTCAGGGTCACTGTATGTTAGAGTCTAAACAGAATCACTGGACGGACCAGGAACACAGTCCAGACCAGGACACATGGGGGTGTTATACCCCTCTGGTCAACACTTGGTAATAAGCTTGGCGACCTCAAGCTCTTCCTCAGATTAGCCAACCTTGTAGTTAGGGCTGTCTAAGCATTTTTTGACATACAGTGTATCACACTCATATTCAGGTGCATTCGATTGAGTTGCAGGAACACGTATTTACCTCCACAACTCGCTGGGCTGCATCATAATCCTCCTGTTTGTAGGGGTTTCTAGGCACTGCCCAGTCTGAGTTTATAGTGATGCCAACAATGCCACCCTGAAGGGCACGGTACTTGTTGTTGTACAAATGCCAAGCCTCAGCATGGGCCTTGAGGAGGTTGTGGGCCACAATATATGGTGCTGTTCCTGGCCGAAGACTTATACCTGGATAGACGAGTACAATCATTATTTACAGTCAATTAATGTCTGAAAATACTTGTATCCCCATTTTAATCATTCATTCATTCATTGCCTGTAACCCTTATCAAGTTCAGGGTTGCGGTGGGTTTAGAGCCTACCCAGAATCACTGGGCGCAAGGCTGGAACACACCCTGGAGGGGGCGCCAGTCCTTCACAGGATGACACACTCACACCTACAGACACTTTTGTGTCTCCAATCCACCTACCAATGTGTGTTTTTAGAGTGTGGGAGGAAACGGAAGCACCCAGAGGAAACCCACACAGACACAGGGAGAACACACCACACTCCTCACAGACAGTCACTCGGAGGAAACCCATGCAGACACAGGGAGAACACACCACACTCCTCACAGACAGTCACCCAGAGGAAACTCACACAGACACAGGGAGAACACACCACACTCCTCACAGACAGTCACCCAGAGGAAACCCACACAGATACAGGGAGAACACACCACACTCCTCACAGACAGTCACCCAGAGGAAACCCACACAGACACATGGAGAACACACCACACTCCTCACAGACAGTCACCCAGAGGAAACTGACACAGACACAGGGAGAACACACCACACTCCTCACAGACAGTCACCCAGAGGAAACTCACACAGACACAGGGAGAACACACCACACTCCTCACAGTCACCCAGAGGAAACCCACACAGACACAGGGAGAACACACCACACTCCTCACAGACAGTCACCCGGAGGAAACCCACGCAGACACAGAGAGAACACACCACACTCCTCACTGACAGTCACCTGGAGGAAACCCACGCAGACACAGGGAGAACACACCACACTCCTCACAGACAGTCACACATAGCGGGACTCGAAGCCACAACTTACAGGTCCCTGGAGCTGTGTGACTCTGCTGTGCCGCCCTTGTGATGGAATTTATATTTTTTAAATGCATTAAATTTTTATTTTAAAATATTTTTATTACTGTACCTGGGGCAGCAGTGCCATAACCATGTCCAATGTTTGCAATGTTGTAGGGCTCATTAACTGTGATCCAAAACTTGACTTTGTCTCCTAGATTACTAAAGACAACATCAGCATAGTCTTTGAATCTTTCAACAATTGTACAATTCTCCCATCCTTTAACATCCTGCAGAGCTTGAGGGAGGTCCCAGTGATACAGTGTCACCTGTTAGTGTGGAACAGAGGAAAACACTAAAATACATGCTGAATATCATTTAGACCAGCAGTGGAAGGTTGCCTCTTTGCAGCTGTGAAATTATAATTTGCTTTTTATCATTTGATTTATTACTATATTTAATATTTTTTCTTCTTAGCTTGATCACAAATAGGTGAAAGTGTGTGAAAGGTTCCTCTAAAACAACCATTTGTTCTGTTCAAATCATTGGAAACTAAACACACTTGGAATCTGCTTGAAATGTTGTGCATATTGAAACTGTATGAAAAACTGAAAGAAGTTCACTGTCCATTCATTCATTTATTCAGACCTTTTTCTGGTGCGTTTGGATCTAACTGAACTGATACAATAACTGACTTTGTGTTTTCCACAAATGGTCACAAATGTGACAGAGAAAACTTTCCCAAACACAGTTGTGACAGAGAAAATGCACAAAATTACTGTCACGTCATAAATGTTTTAACTTGGGTGATTAGTAAATGTGTTTGATAAATGCTTTGCTCACCTGAGGCTTAATGTTGGCTGCCAAAAGTGCATCTATGAGCCGATGATAATAATTCAGTCCAGCTTTGTTGATATTTTTTCTGGTTCCATCAGGCATAATTCTTGGCCAGGATATGGAGAAGCGGTAGTGGTTGACTCTGAGTTTTTTGAGTGCTTCAACATCCTCACTGATTTTGTTGTAGCTGTCACAGGCAATGTCACCAGTGTCATCATTTCCCACTCTGAGTGGAGTGTGGGCAAACGTGTCCCAGATGCTTAAACCTTTCCCATCCGCTCTCCAGCCTCCTTCAATCTAAGAATTGGGAAAAAAACACAGGATAAATCAAAAGGCTTCAAGCAACTATGAACAACAACAACAAAAAATAGTTTACCTGATAAGATGCTGTCGCTACGCTCCATGCAAATCCCTCTGGGAAAATACCATACACTGGTTCCTCTTCAGCTGGTAGTGGAAAACCATTGTCTCTCATTATTTGATAGTAAAAGTGGGCACTGCGTTTGGGAGTTCTTGGCCGCTCTGGGTGTTTGAAGTCCACGTGATGATGTCCAAAGCCAACACTGTAGCCATTAAGCCACTCAAAGGAGTCCATGAGGGACCAAGCAGTGTAGCCCCTAAGACGTACCCCATCCAGGTTATGTGCTAATAACAAAAGACAATACAAATTTCGTATTGTAAGTGTATGCTTTTTATATTTTTTTAATTAAAAAAGCAAAAACAAAACCAAACAATACAAGTGTAACAGCATCACTGCACCTTTTAGGGCCTCGTCAATGTAGGTCTTCAGGTAAAATATTCTATCCGTGTCATCCACTGTGGTGTCAGTATTTGTAGATACACCATTCTCCGTTATGTAAATGTCAGGGTTCCCATACTCCTCCTTTATCCAGTTGAGAAGTCTTCTCAATCCCCAAGCTGCTGCCCTCATCTCTGCCATTGCAGTGCCTTGAGAGTCTGACACATCCGATATAGCAACATCCTGATCATGCTCATACGATTTTGGGGAAAGTCTAGCTGTCACATGACGTGCCATTCTGGTAGTGTATGTGTTGAGGCAGAACACATCAGCGGTGCCTTGGATGTAGGCTTTCTCCTCGTCACTGAAAGTAGGCAACCTGGATACAGCTGAACCTTGAAGTTCGCTCTTGTTCCCCACCTGCCACTTCATGGCATCGGGATAGTCTCCATTTTTAAAAATAGGATGTGCAAACCACCCAAGCACAAACTGGAGTGCCCTGTCAGCAGCTGCCACTTCTCGAGGTGTGTTTACATCTAGAGGCTCAAACCATTCACTGTCCAGGCTGATGGACACCAGCCCCTGTTGTAGTTTTCTGTATTTCTCATCATATGTATGGTATACTTTGGCGTGAGCTTTTAAGAGGTTATGTGCTACTCTATAAGGAGCATCTCCTGGGCTCTTGATATTGGGAGGAAACATTCCCATTCCATAGCCTACCCATGCAATTACATGGGGTTCGTTGAAGGTCATCCAAAACTTAACCCTGTCTCCAAAGGTTTCAAAGCAGAAATCAGCGTAGTCATTGAATATTTTAATCATGTCCTCATTGTCCCAGCCATTGATGTCTTGGAGAGCTTGAGGGAGATCCCAGTGATAAAGAGTCACCATTGGTGTAATATTAAATGCAATGAGACCATTTATGAGTCTGTTGTAATATTCTATGCCTTTCTTGTTTAAGGAAGATCTGTAACCATTTGGAAAAATCCTAGGCCAGGATAATGAGAACCTATAAGCCTTGACTTTCAGTGCTCTCAACATGTAGAGATCCTCTTCCATTCTATTATAGCTGTCACAAGCCACATCACCATTAGCGTTGTTTTTGATGGCACCAGGCTTGTGGGTAAAATTGTCCCACACACTAGGACCCTTGCCATCTGCGTCCCAGCCACCTTCAATCTGATATGCGGAGGATGAAATACCCCACTGGAAATCATCTGGAAATGTTCCATAGTAATAAAGCTTCTTCTGAAATCTGGACTGAGGAGAGAACCTCTCCCAAACTACTTTAGATTTCGAGGGAACTTCAGATGGCGGCAGAGGGGGGGCTCTTGACTGGTCCTTGTTTTTGCCAAAGATTTGGCTCAAGGAAGATGCTCTTGTGTTTCCAAAACCATGACTTTGAATGATCTGAGAGTAGTAGTAGGCTGATGATTTTGGTGTTCTGGGTCTATCAGGATCTTCAAAATCTACATAATGCAGTCCAAATCTTTCACTGTAGCCTTGAGGACCTTCAAATCCATCTAATAGGGACTGGACTGTAAATCGCTGTACATCAACCACGTCTAAGTCAATAGCTGTAAAGACATAATCAAAAAAAAATGTTAAGATTGAGTACAATTTGTCAGGAGAACATTTCTTGTATGTCCTAAATTTGTTTTTATCAGCTTCGTAACATTTGTTAAAATGGCTGTTGTACTGTACAGAACTCTGTTATTGATGTTTGCTATGAACTGACCCTCATTCAAAAATCAGTCCAGGCTAAAGCACTCCTGATAACTCCAGTATGATTTACCAAATGTTTTAATGTTTAATGCTCACGTTTTTTAAAATTGTCAGAGTTTTTCTAATTATTACCTTTGAGGGCTTCATTAATGTATTTCTTAAGGAAGTCCACACGGTATGTGTCATTTATCAGGTTGTTGTTGTATTCTGTTGGCATCCCATTTCCAGTGATGTAAATGGGCACACCAGTCACTGACGTGTACTCGGTAGCAATATAATTCAGCAAACGCCGAAGACCCCATGGCACAGACTGGATTTGGCTTGATGCTGTGGTAGGCCAATTTGGGTCAATGTCTGCCTTGAAATCTCCAACACCGTCTTGTCCAGGAACACAACGGCCCCGACTTACACTGAGCAGACGGGACGTGTGGTGATTTAGCCCAAAGAAATCAGCTGTATGTCTGATATTCTTTTTCTCCTCTTCTGTAAAGCCTGGGAGCATGGCTAGGTCTTTGCCACATTCAGTGTTCTTCAGCGCAATCTGTTTTTTCAGCAATGCTGGATAATCTCCATCTACAAATATGGGGTGAGCAAACCACCCCAGCATGAAGTTCAGGTAGCGATCTGCAGCCTCTACATCATGGAGATTATCAGGGTTCTTTGGTTCAGCCCAGTCTGAGTTGAGAGCGATGCCAACTTTCCCACCCTGATGTTTCCTATATTTGTTGTTGTAGACATGCCATGCTTCTGCATGGGATTTTATGATGTTATGTGTCACCTGAGATCAAATAAACATAAGATTTATAAGAATCCTACAATGTTTACAATTACAGCATTGTGGAAACAATATGAGAAACTTACCTGGTAGGAAGCTGTGGTTAGGTCCTTAATACCTGGAGGATACTCGCCTGTACCATACCCAAAGTTACTAATAAACCAGGGGCTGCTAAAAGTATTCCAGGTCTTCACTCTGTCTCCATACCTGGAGAAGCAAAAGTCAGCAAACTCTTTGAATGAGCCCACAATAGAGTTGTTGGTCCAGCCTCCACTGTCCTGGAGAGCTTGTGGTAGGTCCCAGTGGTGTAAGGTGACTGTGGGTGTTATGCCTGATTTTAGGAGAGCGTTGATCAGATTGTCATAATACAATGCCCCTTTCTCAATCAGGCTTTCTCTGGTACCAGTTGGGAAAATGCGAGCCCAAGAAATGGAGAACTGATAATTGGGGGAGAGAATGCCTCTAAGCAGGTACACATCATAGTCCACCTTGTGGTAACTGTCGCAGGCCAGATCAGCCGTCTGATTAGCATAAACCATGCCTTTATGACCAAAGCGATCCCAGATTGTTTCCCCTTTGCCATGTTCAGACCAGCCACCCTCCACTTTGAAAGACTCAGTTGAGACTGCCCATTGAAATCCAAGAGGGAAAGTACGATTAAGAAATAAATCTCTATCTGCTGGGCTTTCATGTCTGAATTTCTCCCAGATCTTTTGATAAGAAAGTGAAGAATTACTTTGCTCCTTGCCTTCAGCCTCCATGCCATAGGTCTGCACACTGTACAGTCAAAGAATAAAAGTCGTCATGACTCGGGGGGGGTAAAAAAGACATAGAATGCAACACTGAAGTGAAAATACTGAAATGATATTTTATTTTTATGTGTTTTACCTTGCATGCCCTCGATCAAGTTTTCCTATTAGGTCAGTAATGTCACAGCCCATAAGATGAATCTCTTTGTTTCTTAAAGCTGAAAGATCACATTCATTCGGTTGAGTAACACATGCAGCATTGTACACAATTTTTTAGAGTAAAAATGGCAATAAAGTAGAAATTTATTTTACTGGATTTATAGAGGGTAACAAATGTTATACAACTTTGGTTCTTGTGAACTCTGGAGCATGGAAGAAAACTGCTTGGATGAGCAATCAGAACCCCTTACAGTTTATGGTCTTTTATCTTTTTTAGATTTGTGCAGTTGGTACATTATCTTTGGAGCCACATTTACAAGGGTAGATTACACAGGACACTAGACCATATCTTTATAGTGTATAAAGGGGGCTTTTACCTTCAAGGACACTGATGAGGGGTTGAGAGGTTTTGTCACCACAGTTTTTGACGTTCATGTGATACATGAGAATTTGTAGTTTACCCGTCGTCATCTGAAAAGAGACACTGAATTTGATTTGTTTCAATGCAAAGCAGAGCAGTCTCTCTCGGCAAGTAAAGGCAATGCTACAACAAAAACACATGCTAAATATTATATAAAATGATATCTGCACCACATAAACACATATTAGATGTTTATTAGGTGCAGAATGATATTCTGTATTAAGTCAGTTTTCAGGATGAAAAATGTACATATTAATGGTAAATGTGTTCCACAAAGTAAAATTATACAGAATTTTCTTTTGCCTTTGTTTTGATATTATTAACCTTACTAACTCTATCATTTAATCCTAAAACAATCATCGTTTAGGTGGTTACAGACATTTGGAAAGTGGGCACACGTCTGAATTACCTGCATGCTTTTTACTTCCCCTGTCAGACTTGTCTTGACTGCGCAGTCATACTCCATATGCACAGATAAGAAATCCATATATTGCTGAACACAAAATAAAACTTAATGAGTACAGTATGTTCACATATATTTACATACAGAATACATTACAGTTAAATTAGATTATGTGACATATGCTTTGACAGTCTGACCAGTCTCAAACCCTACCTTTATCGTGGGTACACTTTGGTACAGACTGCTGACATCACTGGCTCTAGTTCCAAGGGACAGATGACCATCTGAAAAACAGAGGAATGATCATCTTGTATCATGGAATGTCTATGGGACAAACAGTAGATAGATATTGAAGATACAACTAAAGACTGTAACAGTCTTTTGAATGTAATACACATAGATATATAGGCAGTGGCAGTAAACTACTAAGTTGCGCATATTGCTCTGTCAAAGCTATCAAGGCCAATAACCAATGACCCAATGTGATTTCTGGGTCCACAACTTATTTGTGACTTCAGGGAAAGAAAGAAAGAAAGAAAGAAAGAAAGAAAGAAACAAAATGTTTTAAACCACTCAGGTGTTTTTGATCTAGTAAATCTTCATGAAAACAGTAATCTTTGCATTTTCTACCTTATTCAGATGGGAAATATAGCATCATTGAGTAGATTTCAGTGCAGAAGTGATTTTAATTTGACCAGTTTAACATACTAAACATAAAACATACTAAAACAAATTATGAAATGCCATATTTTTGAGTTTTTAACCCCTGATAGAATCCAACAAGTAAAAAAAACTTAAAGTCTGTGCAGAAATACATTGTATTCTCACCTGGAAACATGTGGTGGTAGAGTGTATACACCTCAGCATGGGCCTGGAGAGCGTTTTGAAACTGCACTGGATCTCTGAGCTTGTGCAAGTGGCTAAAGGTGATATACGAGTTGACCAGGTCTCCGAACTTGGTGAAGATGAAAGCTGCATAGTCTCGGAACAGCCGGACCATGGCGGGGTCCCCCCAGTCTCCATGTTTGTGGCTCAGGGCTTCTGGCACTGCAGAACTGTGGAGCTCCAGCAGAGGCTGGATGCTGGACTCGGTCAGTCCCTTCACCAGGTTAATGTAGCAGGTCACCGTGTCTTCATGTGGCTGGCTGGACTCACCTGTGGGCAGGATGTTTGACCAGGACAAAGGCACTTTGAAGTGGGTCACCCCTATGCTCTGAAGGTACTGGAAGTATTCTCTGGTTTTTGCGGGGAGAGGGTCTCTGCAGTCAAATGGATCGCCAGCGTCAGAAGCGCCTGAGGACAATGTTTGTCTGGCAAGAGTGTCTCTTTCCAATTTCTTGATGAACCGATTGGATAAAGGCCCTGCTAAAAGCATAAAGTCCTCAGAGTCTTCTGCATGACTACAGCTCCCATAAAAACCCAGTAGCCAGAGAAGGACTACTGTGTGTGTCCCCTTCATCTTTGCCATGGGGAGCTTTCTCAAGAGAATCTTTTGAAAGCCCTTTATACATACACTCCCCTCAGGCCTGGAGTTTGATACATTATCAATTTCATAATCATACAATACATCAAAATACACCATGGGTAGATATTTAGTGCAGCCACTGACTGATAACAGCAGACAGACTATGACCTTAGATAAATTAAAATGGTTGATAAGGCAGTTTGTCTGAAAAAATAATGATATTATGATGCAATTATATAAATACTGTTAAAGTTTTTAACATTTCATTAGAAATCATACTTTAATTTTTTAATTGATACTGTTTATTTAACCACTTGTTTCCCATTTTTTCACCTTCATAAAATACTGGAAAAGCATTAAGACCTTAGTGCACATATTATTACTATCTTATCAGAACACTTTACTCCAAAAAATCAAGCAATCAACTTTATTAAGGCTTGCTAAAGTGATAACTAAGTGATTACTAAGCATTTCATCTGTTGTAAAGGTCTGTTTGGCAACTTTAATTTCCAATCCAGTCTGATGTCTGAAGCTCTATAGAAACATTTTCCCAACAAATAATCCTAGAACACATCTTTTCTTAATGGCTTACAGACATTTACCTTATTGGCGAGAGAACTTGAGTTCATTTAATTTGTAGTGCTGCAAGTAAACTGTCCTAAGAACTATATGCCTTACTTTGCAGCTCATTAAGATGCAGAGTCTGAGGCTATTCCTCAGGAAGTCCAATATCCATAAGCATAGGGAACTGCCAAGGCCCAGATTGACCAGTTTTATTTTTTAAAGGAATTTTATTTTAAGTAATTTATTCATTTCTATTAACCTCCAGTTATGGGTTATGGTAGTAATTTATGCATTAATATTCATGTTTTGAATATTATATATTGAATAAAGACTTCCCACCTCATGGAAATGTTTTAATCTCAATTGAAAAATCATATTTTTGTTTACCACAAAGACTCATTTGAAACTGGAGGTTAGCTTTTTAGCATTTCAGTTTGTGTTTACTTTCATGAAGTTAGTGCTCAGCTGTATTTAGTCTGTTCCACATTAAGTGAAGAAAATGCAAAAATGTGTGGGTTTTACAGTGTTCTTATGAATTGTGAAAATGTGCGTGATAAAATCTGAATGGAAAGGGACACTGTTGGATATCTCAAGTTGCAAAAACTAATCTCAGGGAGATACCCTCAGACACGGACCTCGAAAAATCTGTCTCGCCTGGCTGCACTCTTGGCCGCTACCATGTTTCCCCGATAGTAAGACGCAGTGTGGGTTTTAGGGGGGTCAGCTAATGTAAGACGTACCCCGATAGTAAGACACCCCCGATAGTAAGATGCAGTGTGGGTTTTAGGGGGGTCGGCTTATGTAAGATGTACCCTGAAAGTAAGACATAGTAAACTGTACGTTGGAAAAATATAAGCCATAGTACCGGTACCTTTTGCTGCATTACCTGCGGGATGCGAACGGTTAGAGCAGGATGCGGACGGATCTGGAGCGGAATGAGCGGAGGGATGTGGAGGCTGCGGGAGCAGCAGTAATGTTGTCCGCGGTCCAACACGCAGCCTCAGCGCCCTCATGTGCAGCCACTGGTGGCCGCTGATTGGCATGGCCATGGTTGTCATGGAATAAATCTGTTTTATCTTCCAGTATAACATATTCAAACTGTTCGTTCTTACCGTTTTTCATTGTTTTACATGTTATACATGGAAATACCGTCATGATACGGTTGTAACAAGACATTCTTGGCACTTGCTTTTATAAAACTGTTTTATGGTGAATACCATACTGTTCAGGTTGTTAATAAATGTTAATTTTATGGTTAAAACAAAAATCGACATTTTTTACCAATATAAGACATACCCCGAAAGTAAGACATAGTGGGACTTTTGGGGGTAAAAAGAATGTATGACACTGTCTTACTTTCGGGGAAACACAGTAGTTCTAGATTCTGCAAGATTTTATCTGATTTATAGGCATCAGGGAGCCACATATAATATGCAGGAGACTTGGGATGTCTATTGTAGACAGAGCTTTTTTTCTAATCAATTTACATTGACTGGGGCTGGGTCAACACATCAGGCCTGTTTCAAGTGCACAGACAATAAACAATGGGAAATCCTTCTATTTTTCCTATAACAAGTGTCTTCTATTTAAAATTCAACATTCAGAATATGGGGAATGCACAACAGATGAAAAAATGAATGTATTTCAAAGTTTTATTTTGTATTAAACTTGCACAAAAATACAATTTGTACAAAAAAGTATAAAATCAATACAAAAAAAAACAAAAAACACACTCAAGGTGACCCCGCAATATGGTTTCTCAGAATCAATGTTGAAATTACACAGAAATGAACAGCATTGTTTTGCCACATACAAACCAGCCCTTTGCTTTGGCTGAATTTCCTGAAGGAAAAGAAAAAAAAAAAAATCTTGGACCAAGAAATGTGGCCTAAAGGCTTCCAATGAGTATGTTTTAGACTCGCGGTTTCAGCTCCAGGACCCGCTGAAGACCCACTGCGCTACAGAGTTTCCGATAATCCCCATCAGTGAGTTCATCGGGTATTTACCAAGTACATTGTGAGTTGGATCAGGTGTTCTGATGTTAGTGAATGTCTTTAAAAGGTGCATGGCAGTGAATCTTGAGGACTAGACTTGAAAACCTTTGCTTTAATTTAAAGTTGAAGGTTTAACAGATGCCCAAATCTTTAGTCTAAACAAGCACCTTCCTTTACTAAATCATATACCGCATACACTCAACAAATAACAGTTTGTGGCCTGACAAATGATTGACCTTTCAACGGTTTAAGTTCTGGCACATGCTAATACACTAACGTCTTTAGTAAACCAGGCTTAAGTGTTGTACATGAGGTCTTCATTGTTGCTTCACCATTTGAAGAATAAAAACTGCCTTGCAACCAGTTTTTTTTTTTCCACAAAACACTGTAGGGTTAGCTTCAGATTAAAGTGAAAATCATTTTACCACAATGACCTTCAACCCCCACTGTGCTTTTTAGGAAACCAGGCAGAGACACTTCTGCATACCGAAAAGAAGGATTTGGAATAGCTTAATTCGATTTGCATAGAGAAGCAACATTAATGACAATTGAGAAAAATAATAATAACAATAATATTCATCCATAACCTATCCACAACAATAAAACATATGCATTTAAAGAAAAACAAAATAAAGCAACCAAAATGTTGAGTACCTCCAATCACCAGAAGAAATAAGCTGGCACACACACAGCTGTTCGCACGAGAACACAAATGACAAAAAGCCAGACCGATCCACATCACGTAAACAGACATTTTGAAAAAGTAGTAAACAAAATATTCATATAAAACAACTGAACCTTTATACTTCACAGGAGAAACTTTTTCGTCTTTGTTTTAATAAAGCGGCACTCTCAATATCCCCATATACACATCTCACGCAAGATGGAAC